>NC_069501.1:55689369-55844369 GCF_027579735.1 Bombina bombina | reverse complement strand
TTTGTAGCAATGTAGAAAAGAAGCACTCACTGAACTTTCTCCAACGGTGACACATAAGTTTAATGAAGTTTTTTAGTCACGTTTCGGGACAGCAACAGTCCCTCAAAATAAAAGAGCCCCTAGCCTAAACTAAACTACCAATAGCCCTTAAAAGGACCTTTTGCGGGACATTGCCCCAAAGAAATCAGCTCTTTTACCTGTAAAAAAAAATACAAACAACCCCCCAACAGTAAAACCCACCACCCACACAACCAACCCCCCAAATAAAATCCTAACTAAAAAACCTAAGCTCCCCATTGCCCTGAAAAGGGCATTTGGATGGGCATTTCCCTTAAAAGGGCATTTAGCTCTTTTTCCTCCCAAAACCCTAATCTAAAAATAAAACCCACCCAATTAACCCTTAAAAAAGCCTAACACTAACCCACCAAAGATCCACTTACAGTTTTTGAAGACCCGACATCCATCCTCAACAAAGCCTGCAGGAGTCCTCAATGAAGCGGCAGAAGTCTTCATCCAACCGGGCAGAAGTCTTCATCCAACCGGGCAGAAGTCTTCATTCAACCGGTCAGAAGTCTTCATCCAGACAGCATCTTCTATCTTCATCCATCCGGCGTGGAGCGGCTCCAACTTCAAGACATCCGGCACGGAGCATCCTCTTCAATCGACGTCTTCTTGAACAATGAATTCTCCTTTAAATGATGTCATCCAAGATGGCGTCCCTTGAATTCCGATTGACCGATAGAATTCTATCAGCCAATCGGAATTAAAGGTGAAAACAATCAGCCAATAGGATTGAGTTTGCATTCTATTGGCTGTTCCAATCAGCCAATATAATGCAAGCTCAATCCTATTGGCTGATTGGATCAGCCAATATGATTGAAGCTCAATCCTATTAGCTGATTGCATCAGCCAATAGGATTTTTTCACCTTTAATTCCGATTGGCTGATAGAATTCTATCAGCCAATTGGAATTCAAGGGACGCCATCTTGGATGACATAATTTAAAGGAGAATTCATTGTTCAAGAAGACATTGATTGAAGAGGCTTCTCCGCACCGGATGTCTTGAAGATGGACCCGCTCCACGCCAGATGGATGAAGATAGAAGATGCCGTCTGGATGAAGACTTCTGCCTGGTTGGATGAAGACTTCTGCCCGGTTGGATGAAGACTTCTGCCGCTTTGTTGAGCACTTCTGCCGGCTTCATTGAGGATGGATGTTGGGTCTTCAAAAACGGTAAGTAGCTCTTCGGGGTTAGTGTTAGGCTTTTTTAAGGGTTCATTGGGTGGGTTTTATTTTTAGATTTAGGGTTTTGGGCTGAAAAAGAGCTAAATGCCCTTTTAAGGGCAATGCCCATCCAAATGCCCTTTTCAGGGCCATGGGGAGCTTAGGTTTTATAGTTAGGGTTTTATTTGGGGGGTTGGTTGTGTGGGTGGTGGGTTTTACTGTTTAGGGGTTGTTTGTATATTTTTTTTTTACAGGTAAAAGAGCTGATTTCTTTGGGGAAATGCCCCACAAAAGGCCCTTTTAAGGGCTATTTGTAGTTTGTAGTTTAGGCTACGTTTTTTTTATTTTTTGGGGGGGGCTTTTTTATTTTGATAGGGTTATTAGATTAGGTGTAATTAGTTTAAATATCTGATCATTTCTTTTTTTATTTTATGTAATTTAGTTTTTTGGGGTTTTTTTTGTAATTTAGTTACTCAGGTTAGGTTTTATTTTACAGGTATATTAGTATTTATTTTAGCTAGGTAGTTAGTAAATAGTTAATAACTATTTAGTAACTGTTCTACCTAGTTAAAATAAATACAAACTTACCTGGGAAATAAAAATAAAACCTAAGCTAGATACAATGTAACTATTAGTTATATTGTAGCTAGCTTAGGGTTTTTTTTACAGTTAAGTATTTAGTTTTAAATAGGAATTATTTATTTATTAATAGTAGGTTTTATTTAGATTTATTTTAATTACATTAAAGTTAGTGGGTGTTAGGGTTAGGGTTAGACTTAGGGTTAGGTTAAATTTAGTATAGTGGCGGCGACGTTGGGGGCGGCAGATTAGGGGTTAATTAATGTAGGTAGGTGTCTGCGATGTTGAGGGCAGCAGATTAGGGGTTAATAAGTATAATGTAGGTGTCGACAATGTTGGGGCGGCAGATTAGGGGGTAATAAGTATAATGTAGGTATTGGCGATGTCGGGGGCGGCAGATTAGGGGTTAATATGTTTATTATAGTGGTGTCAATGTCGGGAGCGGCAGATTAGGGGTTAATAATTTTATTAAAGTGTTTGCGATGTGGGATGGCCTCTGTTTAGGGTTTAATAGGTAGTTTATGGGTGTTAGTGTACTATTTAGCACTTTACTTATGAGTTTTATGGTACGGCTTTGTAACAACTCACAACTACTGACTTTCAGTTTATGGTATGAATCTTGAAGTTTTAGGCTGTACCGCTCACTTTTTGGCCTCCCAGGCAGACTCGTAATACCGGCACAAAGGAAGTCCCATTGAAAAATGACTTATTGAAAGCTGCGGTAGTTACGTTGCGTTACGGCCAAAAAAGTGTGCAGTGCCCCTAAACCTGCAAGACTCGTAATACCAGCGGTAGTGAAAAAGAGCCTTAACGCTGCTTTTTCATTCATACCGCAAAATTTGTAATCTAGCCGATTGTAAATTCCCACAGGAATAGGGCCTTCGATTCCTTCTGTATGTGTTTGTAAATTTGTCCTGTCTCTTAGAAGTTTTATATTATTGTTTTATTTAAATTAACTGTATCCATGGACAGCGCTGCGGAATATGATGGCGCTTCATAAATGAAGTATAATAATAAATACAAAGCTATTTTCCACAGATAAATTAACGATAAACTTTAGACAACACTTTTCAAATTATTACTGAGTAACCCAGATAGTTTACAAATGTAACATGTATTTGTAATTCCCTATTAGTTATCAAGTTACTTCAATGTATTTTGTATATCTGCTTTGTTCTCAGTATTGATTTATAGCACTGGTTTCCAAACCTGCCCTCAGGCCTCCTCAACAGGCCAGGTTTTCTGTATTGTTAGGTAGCGGCGACGTTGCTGGGGGCAGATTAGGGGTTAATAAATATTATGTAGGTGTCGGCGATGTTAGGGGCAGCAGATTAGGGGTTCATAGGGATAATGTAGGTGGCGGCGGTGTGCGGTCGGCAGATTAGGGGTTAAAAATGTTTTATTATAGTGGCGATGATGTGGGGGGACCCCGGTTTAGGGGTACATAGGTAGTTTATGGGTGTTAGTGTACTTTATAGCACAGTAATTAAGAGCTTTATAAACCGGCGTTAGCACAGAAAGCTCTTAACTACTGACTTTTTTCTGCGGCTGGAGTCTTGTCGGTAGAGGCTCTACCACTCACTTCAGCCAAGACTCCCATTGAAAAGATAGGATACGCAATTGGCCTAAGGGGATCTGCGGTATGGAAAAGTCGCGGCTTGAAAGTGAGCGTTAGACCTTTACCTACACGACTCTAAATACCAGCGGGCGGCCAAAAGCAGCATTAGGAGCCCTTAACGCTGCTTTTGACGGCTACCGCAGAACTCTAAATCTAGGCGATAGATAGATAGAGAGATAGATAGATAAATGATAGATAGATAGATGGATAGACGGATAGATAGATATACATGAGTGTTACTGTGCGGTCTTAATTTCCCTACTGTCAGAGACAGACAGACAGATGGATAGACAAAGAGATAATAGATAAATGAACAGATAACAAAGAATAGATAGATAGATAAATAGATAGACAGACAGACAGACAGACAGACAGACAGACGGATAGATAGATAGATAGATAGATAGATAGATAGATAGATAGATAGATAGATAGCTATACATGAGTGTTACTGTGCAGTCTTAATTTCCCTACTTTCAAAGACAAACAGATAAATGGATAGATAGAGAGATAATATATAAATTAATAGATAACAAAGAATAGATAGGTAGATAGCTAGATAGATATACATGAGTGTTACTGTGTAGTCTTAATTTCCCTACTGTCAGAGACAGACAGTCCAGACAGATGGATAGACACAGAGATAATAGATAAATGAATAGATAACAAAGAATAGATAGATAGATAGATAGATAGAAATACATGAGTGTTACTGTGCAGTCTTAATTTCCCTACTTTCCTATTGTCATTTAAGCCATTGTAATTATGCTAATTAATACATTTATGAGCCTGCTGCTCTGTGTAATTGCTGCTTAACCACCAGGATTTGTACACTAATAATAATGATAGTTTAGCAGTAAACAGAAACTGGTCCCTACACAATATTCCTTTTGTAAAACAAAGACAGCAGATTAGCACAAATGTGTATCTATCTGTTGTTAATATTGGCAGTTACAGTACTATGGCTACGGCATTACCCAGTACATCTCTCCTCATGATTGTCTCTTTGCATCCTTATAAAAGGTGAGAGACAACACTGTGGAGGTTAGGGCTAAGGTAAGGCTTAAAGTTAGGACTATGCATAGGATTATAGCAAAGTTTAGTCTTAGGTTTAGGGTTAGGTTTAGGCTCAGGTTTAGGACTTTGCTAGGTTTAAGGTAATGGGCTAGTGTTAGGGCTAAGCTTAGGTGTATATCTAGGGTTAGGGTAAGGGCAAGTCTTAGAGCTAGTAATTGGGGTGAATCTAAAATTAGAGTTAGGGTAAGGGCTAGTGTTAGGGCTGGTCTTAGGGGTAGATTTAAAATTAGAGTTAGGGTAAGGGCAAGTGTTAGGGCTGATCTTAAGGGTAGATCTAAAATTAGAGTTAGGGTAAGGGCTAGTGTTAAGGCTGGTCTTAAGGGTAGATCTAAAATTAGAGTTAGGGTAAGGGCTAGTGTTAGGGCTGGTCTTAGGGGTAGATCTAAAATTAGAGTTAGGGTAAGGGCTAGTGTTAGGGCTGGTCTTAGGGGTAGATCTAAAATTAGAGTTAGGGTAAGGGCTAGTGTTAGTGCTAGGCTTAGGGTAAGGGCTAGGTTTAGGGGAGGTTCTAGGGGTTAGGGTAAGGGCTATAGTAAGTGATAGGCTTAGGGTTGGATCTAGACTTAGAATTAGGGTAAGGGCTAGGAGAGGATCTAGGGTTAGGCTAAGGGATAGTGTTAGGGCTAGGCTTAGGGGAGGATCTAGGCTTAGCTTTAGTGTAATGGTTAGTGTTAGGGCTAGGCTTAAGGGTAGATCTAAAATTAGAGTTAGGGTGATGGGCTAGTGTTAGGGCTGGTCTTAGGGGTAGATCTAAAATTAGAGTTAGGATAAGGGCTAGTGTTAGGGCTGGTTTTAGGGGTAGATCTAAAATTAGAGTTAGGGTAAGGGCAAGTGTTAGGGCTGGTCTTAAGGGTAGATCTAAAATTAGAGTTAGGGTAAGGGCTAGTGGTAGGGCTGGTCTTAAGGGTAGATATAAAATTAGAGTTAGGGTAAGGGCTAGTGTTAGGGCTGGTCTTAGGGCTAGATCTAAAATTAGAGTTAGGGTAAGGGCTAGTGTTAAGGCTGGTCTTAAGGGTAGATCTAAAATTAGAGTTAGGGTAAGGGCAAGTGTTAGGGCTGGTCTTAAGGGTAGATCTAAAATTAGAGTTAGGGTAAGGGCTAGTGTTAGGGCTGGTCTTAAGGGTAGATCTAAAATTAGAGTTAGGGTAAGGGCTAGTGTTAAGGCTGGTCTTAAGGGTAGATCTAAAATTAGAGTTAGGGTAAGGGCTAGTGTTAAGGCTGGTCTTAGGGGTAGATCTAAAATTAGAGTTAGGGTAAGGGCAAGTGTTAGGGCTGATCTTAGGGGTAGATCTAAAATTAGAGTTAGGGTAAGTGCTAGTGTTAAGGCTGGTCTTAAGGGTAGATCTAAAATTAGAGTTAGGTTAAGGGCTAGTGTTAGGGCTGGTCTTAGGGGTAGATCTAAAATTAGAGTTAGGGTAAGGGCTAGTGTTAGGGCTGGTCTTAGGGGTAGATCTAAAATTAGAGTTAGGGTAAGGGCTAGTGTTAGTGCTAGGCTTAGGGTAAGGGCAAGGTTTAGGGGAGGTTCTAGGGGTTAGGGTAAGGGCTATAGTAAGTGATAGGCTTAGGGTTGGATCTAGACTTAGAATTAGGGTAAGGGCTAGGAGAGGATCTAGGGTTAGGCTAAGGGATAGTGTTAGGGCTAGGCTTAGGGGAGGATCTAGGCTTAGCTTTAGTGTAATGGTTAGTGTTAGGGCTAGGCTTAAGGGAGGATCTAGGCTTAGCTTTAGTGTAAGGGTTAGTGTTAGGGCTAGGCTTATGGGAGGGTCTAGGGTTAAGGTAAGGGCTAGTGTTAGGACTAAGTTTAAGGGAGGATCTAGTCTTAGGTTTAGTGTAAGGGTTAGTGTTAGGGCTAGGCTTATGGGAGGATCTAGGGTTAAGGTAAGGGCTAGTGTTAGGACTAGGTTTAGGGGAGGATCTAGTCTTAGCTTTAGTGTAAGGGTTAGTGTTAGGGCTAGGCTTTGGGGAGGATCTAGGCTTAGGGTAAGGGCTAGTGTTAGGACTAGGATTAGGGGTGGATTTAGGGTTAATTTAAGGGCTAGTTTTAGGGCTAGGCATAGGATTAGAGCTAGGTTTTGGCATGGGGTTACTGTTAGGGCTAGGCTTAATATTAAATCTACACATAGGGTTAGGATATGCTAACAGTTAAGGCTGGCGTTAGGGTTAGGACAAGCATTAGTTTTAGGGCTAGGCTTAGGTTTATGGATAAGTTTACAGCTAGATGTACCTTTAGCATGATTTAGATTAAGGACTTGATTGACACCCCCTGCTTCATTAGAAATGCTTGTGCAATAATAAAGCATATGCTGTCGGCATTTATTGATGTCCGCCCGCACAATGTTAAATCGGCCCCTTAGTTTCTGTATGGAAAATGTCCTGTGACTGTAGCTTGTGTGACTGAAGGTTCTGATCTTCTTTCCTCTTCTGTTTTGTTTTAAAGGGACATAGATTCTTTGGCAACATAAATATTTCTCCTATAAATGTTAGCAGGGTTTAGTTATCTTTCAAATTAATGGATTGTATTCAATGAATATCTATTCACTATTTGCTATAAACATGACAGATGTACGTTTCTATTTCTGATATGTAACATTGTAGGAATTTTGGAGTTTGTACAGTTTTGCTTGAGTGACAGTATGACTATGTTTAAATTATTTTGCAGAGTTTTGAATCTCTTCTTTTTACAATGTATTCAGGCAAGCTGTGGATAGCAGTTCATTGTATTCAAAGCTGCTTCAGGAACACCCTTTAAACGGGCAGAGCACTCACCCATCACTCACTGGGAGGCTGGTTTCTGCTGCTGCATGATTTTTCTATAGTTTTTCTATAGCCAATAGTGTGGTAATGACATATTCAATGTAGGTAGGTAACACTACCTGATTTGTTATTTATTTATGCTAATTATGCAATTTTTAACATTCCTTTGTTAAGTGTAGATAATATTTATTATTGGTTTTCTCAGTGGCCATATAAACAAACCAGCCTTTTCTTTAAATTCAGTATGTTCAATTTCTCTTGCAGTTAGCTGACTAGATGGCCAATAACTCAACATACAGAAAAAATGCCTGAGAGCATTATTATATTATATATTTCCATCAGCAACAATACAGTTATGTACTGTATTTTAGCTGCATACTCACATATGCTGTGAGTGTTCCATTCACCAGCATTCAAACACTACATCCTTCTCATAAAGGTCCCTATATTCACAACATCGACAGACCCACAAGAAACTGCCTGCTTGGGTTCACCAGGCTCGCAGTCCGCCAATCTGTCAATGTATTCTAAAAAAAGGGGTTGTACCGCAAAATGCCAATTAGTGGCAATATGGCTCCTGTAGGAAATAATACGGATTGCGGCTTTTGCAAAACTCTGCAGACATCGCCACTCGTCTGCACTATCAGTGAAGGGGGGGCTTTATTTCAACACAGCACAGACAGCACATTCACTGAAGTAAAAAGAGGTTTCTGTGTAGGAACACTTCAAATAATACCTCACCTTACTTTTACTAAACTGCCTCACACTGTAAAATCTCGCCACCTTTTCTTTGGTGAGACAAATATGGCTGAAACTCTGTACCTAAACCGCAGGGCAGCGCATTGAATATATTGCAATAACGGTGATGTTAACCCATTAAATTGCAGGTTACTCCCCTGGAATGCCCAGAAAACTCTCACTGAACGTCTATCTGTACGCCATGTCTGCAATCTACCTTACTAATAAAGACAAAAACAAACTTTCCTAAAATAATTAAAGAGCTATGTTGATAAATGTATTTATTATTCATATGTATCCTATTGTACCTGGTGATTCTATGGATTTTAAGTTATGTATTGATTTTAAATAGCTGTCTTTTTTGTTTATTTTTGTGTTCTTTTTTATTTTAAATATTAATATTTATTTTTTGAAATATAATTATGTTATAAAGTTCTGTAGCCTCAACTTTATAGTGTTACATAACTGCATAAACTTTAAATTTACAAAGTTAAACAAATGCCATCAAATTTTAAGTTGAGCAGTGTTAATTTTGACGGAAAGTTTCAATTTAGTCTTAGTTTTAGTCTTTTGACTAAAATGAAATTTTAGTTTTAGTCATATTTTAGTCATCTGACTAGTTTTAGTTTTAGTCTAGTTTTAGTCGACTGAATCTCCAATGCATTTTAGTCGACTAAATCTCTAGTAGATTTTAGTCAACTAAAATCTAAGGGGTTTAGATAAAGCATAATGCATTATTTTAGCATTTCTCTATCATTTGCAAACTGATTACATACTCCAGGAGTAAACATAATACCTGTTATTATTTATGGTATTAAGGTTTAAACCTGCAATACAGACACAGATTTAGCCGTTGTGATATGTAACATCTTTATTAAACTTAAAATTAAATAAAACCAAGTTTCATAAACAAACAGAAGTGCAACTTTAAAATATAAAAAAACAAAACTGTAAACTGTATTGGCTAAATTGAACATATTGCCCAATATAAAAACTTTAACAGTTCTCTGTTAATAATTAAAACAAGTATCAAGTAACTCAACACAACAAAAAGTTTCTGCAGCTAGCACATGCACAGCATAACGTAAACCCATACTCGTGGGTTATGCTTATTTCTATAGGAAGAATCAATTGATTGTTCACAGATTCAAAAACGTTTCGGCAACAATATTTGCACTGCTCTAGAACTTCCAAACTTATTATAAACTCCTGGAGTAAAGGTTTATTAACCTGTTTTTATTTGTGGTATTAAGGTTTGAACAGATTTAACTGTTGTGGTATATAACATGTCTTTATCTTAAAATTTAATAAAATGAAGTTTCGTAAATTTTACAAAAGAGCAGTAATTGAATATGGATTGATTATAACAACTTGCATAAAATGTTTTTGCCAGCAAATTTTGATTTAGTTTTAGTCATAGTCTTTTGACTAAAATGTCATTTTAGTTTTAGTCGTATTTTAGTCAATTTCTTTAGTTTTATAGTCATTTTAGTCCAGTTTTAGTCGACGAAATTAACACTGAAGTTGAGGCTACTGGCTTTGATAACATAATTATATTTAGAAAAATAAATATTAATGTAAAATAGAAAAAAAACCTAAACTCTTAACCCCTAAACTGCCACAACCCCCTTAACAAAAATGCCTCTAACCTATTAACCCCTTAACCACCACACTGCCCCATTGAAAAGTAATCCTTCTCTACTTAGAGGGACAGTCTACTCCAGAATTTTTATTGTTTAAAATGATAGATAATCCCTTTATTACCCATTCCCCAGTTTTGCATAACCAACACGATTATATTAATATACTTTTTACCTCTGTGATTACCTTGTATCTAAGCCTCTGCAGATCACCCCCATTATATTCTTTTGACAGACATGCATTTTACCCAATCAGTGACCTCTCATAAGTAAGTCCACGGGCGTGAGCACAATGTTATCTATATAGCACACGTGAGCTAATGCCTTTTAGCTGTGAAAAACTGTCAAATGCTTTGAGGTAAGAGGCGGCCTTAAAGGGCTTAGAAATGAGCATATGAGCCTACCTAGGTTTAGCTTTCAACAAATAATGCTAAGAGAACAAAAGCAGATTTGATGATAAAAGTACATTGGAAAGTTGTTTAAAATTGCTTGCTTTATCTGACTCATAAACGTTTAATTTTGACTAGACTGTCCCTTTAACTCCCTAACAATTTAAGGCTAGATTACAAGTGAGGCACAAATGATTTTGCGCTATTGCAATCATGTTTTTGCTAGCCATTTTCAGTAATCCATCAATCCTTACCGCGATCTCAGAGCTGTGGTTAACTGGTTTGCAAAACAAAAAAATTGCACAAACACTTAAAAAATACATTACAAAGTACAGTTACACTCATATTAACACTGTCTGATAAAAAAATAAAAAAATATTACAGTTATAAGGGCTCAAAGATTGGAGATCTCGGGTGTTAGAAAAAGGCAGGCAAATGGCTTTAACATTTAAATACATACATATACTTTTCTAATGATGTATTTGTGTGTATGTATATATATATATATATATATATATATATATATATATATATATATATATATATATATATATATATATATATATATGTGTGTGTGTGTACATATATATTAATGTGTTTATATGTGTGTATATGTGTATATATGTATTTGCAGTCAGATATAGACATAGAAAACATTAATATATATGTACACATATATAAACATATATATATATATATATATATATATATATATATATATATATATATATATATATATATATATATATATATATATATAGTGCATTATATCTCTTTGCCCTTTATCCATAAAAGGATTGTAAAATGTATTACCACTTCAAGAAAAAATTACTAAAATTGAATGATATGCCCTATTTGAAAAAGTATCAAAGCAATCTTTTAGGGTTTAAATTTGAAAGAGAACTGACCTGTATTTGAAATCATCTTCTTAAAATATTCTCATTAACCATAAGAGGGCGCCCAACACCATCAAAAAGCAAAACCGTAACCCATTTTAAATGACATATATCATCATGTAGCATTTTCTTTTCTGTTACAGCTCGCATGGTTTTATAGCATTATTTGTAGGACTAACTGTTAGAAATGGGAGCTTTCAAAATATAGACATGAATGTTCAGATGAAAGGGGCTGACAGCATGGCTGTGTAAACGCGCATAATCCAGAATGATGTAGTATATATAGTAGCAGGAAGCTATGACAAGACTGTGTGAGGATATGACCTAATGGGGTAGAGTCATTTGGATTTATATGACTGGGCACTCTGTCAATGACTTTAGGTGGTTAACGGAAGTTGGGCAGTTTACAGAACTGGGTGGTCAGCTACAGACAGGTTATTAGGTCAGAGGTCAGGAAAAGACAGGCTATTAGGTCAGTGGTCAGTACTGGCAGGGTATTATGTCAGTGGTCAGGTACAAGCAGGCTATTACAGGCAGATTATTAGGTCAGTGGTTAGGTACAGGTAGGTTATTAGGTCAGTTATCAGGTACAGACAGGGTATTAGGTCAGTGGTCAGGTACAGGCAGTTTATTAGGTCAGTGATCAGGGACATGCAGGTTATTAGGTCAGTGGTCAGGTACAAGCATGTTATTAGGTCAGTGGATAGGTATAGGCAGTTTATTAGGTCAATGGTCAGGTACAGATAGGTTATTAGGTCAGTGGTCAGGTACAGACAGGCTATTAAGTCAGTGGTCAGGTACAGGCAGTTTATTAGGTCAGTGGTCAGGTACAGGCAGGCTATTAGGTCAGTGGTCAGGGACCGGCAGGTTATCAGGTCAGTAGTCAGGTACAGGCTGGTTATTAGGTCAGTGGTCAGGTAAAGGCAGGTTATTAGACCAATGGTCAGGTACAGACAGGCTATTAGGTCAGTGGTCAGGTACAGACAGGTTATTCGGTCAGTGATCAGGTACAGGCAGGTTATTAAGTCAGTGGTCAGGTACAGGCATTTTATTAGACCAATGGTCAGGTACAGGCAGGTTATTTGGTCAGTGGTCAGGTACAGGCAGACTATTAAGTCAGTGGTCAGGTACAGGCAGGTTATTAGACCAATGGTCAGGTACAGACAGGTTATTAGGTCAGTGGTCAGGTACAGGCAGGTTATTAGGTCAGTGGTCAGGTACAGGTAGGTTATTAGGCCAGTGGTCATGTACAGGCAGGTTATTAGGTCAGTGGTCAGGTAGGTACAGACAGGTTATTAGGTCAGTGGTCAGGTACAGCAAGGTTATGAGGTCAGTGGTCAGGTACATTCAGGTTATTCGATCAATGGTCAGGTACCGGTAGGTTATTAGGTCAGAGGTCATGTACAGAAAGGTTATTAGGTCAGTGATCAGGTACATGCAAGTTATTAGGCTAGTGGTCAGGTACAGTCAGGTTATGAGGTCAGTGGTCAGATACAGGGAGGTTATTTAATAAGTGGTCAATTACTAACAGCTTATTAGGTCAGTTGTGAGGTACCAGCAGGTTATTTGGTCAGTGGTGAGGTACCAGCAGGTTATTAGGTCAGTGGTCAAGTACAGGCAGGTTATTAAGTCAGAGGTCAGATGCAGTTCGGTAGTTAGGTTGTCAGTCAGAAACTTACAGTTTGTTGAGTCGGAGGTCAAGTACAGGCAGGTTATTAGGTCATTGGTCAAGTGCAGGCAGGTTATTAGGTCAGTGGTCAGGTACAAGCAGTTTATTAGGTCAGTGGTCAGATACAGGCAGGTTATTAGGTCAGTGGTCAGGTACAGGTAGGTTATTAGGTCAGTGGTCAGATAAAGGCAGGTTATTAGGTCAGTGGTCAGGTACAGGAAGTTTATTAGGTCAGTGGTCAGGTACAAGCAGTTTATTAGGTCAGTGGTCAGATAAAGGCAGGTTATTAGGTCAGTGGTCAGGTACAGGCAGGTTATTAGGTCAGTGGTCAGATATATGCAGGTTATTAGGTCAGTCGTCAGATACAGGCAGGTTATTAGGTCAGTCGTCAGATATATGCAGGTTATTAGGTCAGTGGTCAGATATATGCAGGTTATTAGGTCAGTGGTCAGATAAAGGCAGGTTTTTAGGTCAGTGGTCAGGTACAGGCAGGTTATTAGGTGAGTGGTCAGATAAAGGCAGGTTTTTAGGTCAGTGGTCAGATACATACAGGTTATTAGGTCAGTGGTCAGATATATGCAGGTTATTAGCTTAGTGGTCAGGTGGTCAAAGGTGAGCTGCAGTCAGAAACTTACAGTTTGTTGAGTCGGAGGTCAAGCACATGTAGGTTATTAAGTCAGTGGTCAGGTACAGGCAGGTTATCATTATTATTGAGAGAGGGGCAATTTTCTCACACACGCACACACACGCACACCCTTTATCCCAATGAGTACTTAAAGTGATGTTAAATTTCAGACCTTTAGAATGTTGCAATGAAAAATATATTAGTGTACAAGCAAGAACACATTTTTTTTAAAAGTGTGTGTGGGTATATATATATGTGTGTGGGTATATATATATATGTGTGTGGGTATATATATATATGTGTGTGGATATATATATATATATATGTGTGTGTGGGTATATATATATATATATATATATATATATATATGTGTGTGTGGGTATATATATATATGTGTGTGTGTGGGTATATATATATATGTGTGTGTGTATATATATATATATATATGTGTGTGTGTGGGTATATATATATATATATATATATATATATATATATATATATATATATATGTGTGTGTGGGTATATATATATATGTGTGTGTGGGTATATATATATATATATATATATATATGTGTGTGGGTATATATATATGTGTGTGGGTATATACATATATATTTATGTGTTAATATGTGTATATAAGCACATACATATATATTTATGTGTATATAAGCACATACATATATATTTATGTGTATATAAGCACATACATATACAGGGAGTGCAGAATTATTAGGCAAGTTGTATTTTTGAGGATTAATTTTATTATTGAACAACAACCATGTTCTCAATGAACCCAAAAAACTCATTAATATCAAAGCTGAATAGTTTTGGAAGTAGTTTTTAGTTTGTTTTTAGTTATAGCTATTTTAGGGGGATATCTGTGTGTGCAGGTGACTATTACTGTGCATAATTATTAGGCAACTTAACAAAAAACAAATATATACCCATTTCAATTATTTATTTTTACCAGTGAAACCAATATAACATCTCAACATTCACAAATATACATTTCTGACATTCAAAAACAAAACAAAAACAAATCAGTGACCAATATAGCCACCTTTCTTTGCAAGGACACTCAAAAGCCTGCCATCCATGGATTCTGTCAGTGTTTTGATCTGTTCACCATCAACATTGCGTGCAGCAGCAACCACAGCCTCCCAGACACTGTTCAGAGAGGTGTACTGTTTTCCCTCCTTGTAAATCTCACATTTGATGATGGATCACAGGTTCTCAATGGGGTTCAGATCAGGTGAACAAGGAGGCCATGTCATTAGATTTTCTTCTTTTATACCCTTTCTTGCCAGCCACGCTGTGGAGTACTTGGATGCGTGTGATGGAGCATTGCCCTGCATGAAAATCATGTTTTTCTTGAAGGATGCAGACTTCTTCCTGTACCACTGCTTGAAGAAGGTGTCTTCCAGAAACTGGCAGTAGGACTGGGAGTTGAGCTTGACTCCATCCTCAACCCGAAAAGGCCCCACAAGCTCATCTTTGATGATACCAGCCCAAACCAGTACTCCACCTCCACCTTGCTGGCGTCTGAGTCGGACTGGAGCTCTCTGCCCTTTACCAATCCAGCCACGGGCCCATCCATCTGGCCCATCAAGACTCACTCTCATTTCATCAGTCCATAAAACCTTAGAAAAATCAGTCTTGAGATATTTCTTGGCCCAGTCTTGACGTTTCAGCTTGTGTGTCTTGTTCAGTGGTGGTCGTCTTTCAGCCTTTCTTACCTTGGCCATGTCTCTGAGTATTGCACACCTTGTGCTTTTGGGCACTCCGGTGATGTTGCAGCTCTGAAATATGGCCAAACTGGTGGCAAGTGGCATCTTGGCAGCTGCACGCTTGACTTTTCTCAGTTCATGGGCAGTTATTTTGCCCCTTGGTTTTTCCACACGCTTCTTGCGACCCTGTTGACTATTTTGAATGAAACGCTTGATTGTTTGATGATCACACTTCAGAAGCTTTGCAATTTTAAGAGTGCTGCATCCCTCTGCAAGATATCTCACTATTTTTGACTTTTCTGAGCCTGTCAAGTCCTTCTTTTGACCCATTTTGCCAAAGGAAAGGAAGTTGCCTAATAATTATGCACACCTGATATAGGGTGTTGATGTCATTAGACCACACCCCTTCTCATTACAGAGATGCACAATTGGTAGTAGGCTTTCGAGCCTATACAGCTTGGAGTAAGACAACATGCATAAAAAGGATGATGTGGTCAAAATACTCATTTGCCTAATAATTCTGCACTCCCTGTATATATATATATATATTATATATATATATATATATATATATATATATATATATATATATATATATATATATATATATATATATATAAACAAATAGAATTCAAAGGAAGGGATCTTCACTCCTGTGTTTAAATGTAATAGCTTATACCAGGATGCTAGGTCAAAATAAATATGCACAGTCTCCATGTAAAGAAGGCAGCACTCACTGGATTTCATTTAAAACTTTTTGGACACTTTGCAATAAAAGTTATGCTTTAAATGAAATCCAGTGAGGGCTGTCTTTACATGGAGACTATATTTATAATAAAATATTTATAATCCTACTTCTGTTCCCCCGCCCCCCTTCATTTCCTCTATTTGGCTGGGATGTGATATAGAGAGCAGTCACACCCACTATCTACATAGAATTCCTAAAGGCTTTTAAAGGGCTGGACTCCAAGAGTGCCATATGACACACACACTGATTGGATGTTCATTGGAAAAAAAGAGTTTATCCCAGTGAGCCGGCAAAACATAGTAATAAAAGCATTCTTACAGGCACCGATTTAAAGATTTTCACAGATAGATTAAAAAAAAAAAAAAAAGGTACACATACACTTTTTAAATGATAAAAAATAACCCTACTGGTCAAGATGTTCTGCAGAATATCAGCAAACCACTGACCAGAACTATATTTAAAGGCTCGCTGTTGGAAACATTCCTGAACCCCGCAAAGCCTCAATAATGTAGCCTATCTGCTTTACAGAGACTTGTGCATAATACTAATCAGTTTGCATTGTAAACAGCCATGGTTGAGTAGTGAAAAGGACATGGTATTTAAAAGGTTTAAAGGGACACTCAATCAAAATTAAACTTTCTTTATTCCAATTTATTCCCATTAACAAAATGTGCTCAGTCTTTTTATATTTAAGCTTTTTGAGTCACCAGCTCCTACTGAGCATGTGCAATAATAAGTGCGTATGCATTTGTGAATTGCTGATGGCTGTCACATGGTACGTGTATGCATTTGTGATTGGCTGATGGCTGTCAAATGGTACAGGAGGAGTTGAAAAAGACATAACTTTTAAAATTGTCAGAAAAAAAATCTACTACTCATTTGAAGTTCAGACTAAGTGCTATTGCATTGTCTTGTTATCGGCATTTGTTGATTATGCAAATCTACTATGTTGACTGGTCCTTTAAGTAAAACCTAAGTGCAGTCCCAGAACTCTATAACTCCTATAAAAAAAGTTGTTTTATTAAAGGGATACTTAACCCAATTTTTTTCTTTTATGATTCAGATAGAACATGCAATTTTAAGCAACTTTTTAATTTATGCCTATTATCAAATTTTCTTCAATCTCTTGGTATCTTTATTTGAAAAAGCAGGAATGTAAGCTTACAAGCTGGCCCATCTTTGATTCAGCACCTGGGTAGTGCTTGCTAATTGGTGGATGTCACGGATACCAGACAGCTAAGGCTACCCCCCCACAACCTCACCCCTGTTGTTTCTCAGTGGTTTCTGGCTCCTCAGAGCAACCACAATCCCTGGAAGCTTTGGTTTGCTTGTTTTGTGAAAAGCTGGTGTATGACCAGGAAAACCCTTCTAGGCTGGCAGGGTCCCTGGAACTCCAGGTCGGCCGCCTCACCACGGACACCCGCCTAACCCCTCTCAGGCTGTCCAGGCCCCTGGAACTCCCAGTCAGCCACCTCACCACAGACACCCGCCTAACCCCTCTCAGGCTGTCCGGGCTCCTGGAACTCCCAGTTGGCCACAGGACAGCAGGACACCCGCTAACTTTACCCCTGGTCGCTCCAGCAACCATGTGCCCCAGAGCTCCGCTCTTTTGGGGATAAGTAGCCCCTAGGGAGGACAAGAGGTGGGGGAATTACCGAAGGGGAGCTCCTTTGGGAACCGGGGGTTTTGGACACCCCTAACCCCATAACTTAAACGGACTGTAACTCTGGTCCCCAGTAATGAATCATGCTGACTGTGGCATCTGGGGACCGAGAGCTTTAAAATGACATCCTGGAAGTGCCGCCGCTCCACCAGGATCACCCCCAAACCGCCACCACTGTGTCCTGGGACTGTGGCTTCTATGGAGATGCCAGCCTGTCTGGAGGGGCGGGAATGGCGGGAAAATTGGGGCATTGTTCAGCGTCTTATCAAGATGAGCTGTGTGTATAAATGGAGTGTGTGTTTTCAAATAAAATCAGTTCTTGTTTCACCTGACTGCTAGTCTGTCTAATTATTTGGGTGGGCTCCAACTAAAATCCCTTTCCTGGGCTACATAGCAGCCTGTTCCAGGCAGAGGAAGGACCCTCCGGCAGAGCTACCCAGTCTGGGTAGCTTGAGTCTGCCACAGGGTGGGACCCCGAGTACTGGTGCTGTCGGGCCTCAGGGGTGGCTACAGGCTGTGGTCACTTGCCAGCTACATAGCTGCAGATGGCAGAGAGGAAGCAGGGCCCGTTTGGCGGAGCTGCCCAGTCAGGGTAGCTGGGGTATCCGTCACAGTGGATACATTTAAAAATTATTGGTTTCATGTCCCTTTAAATTGTGAAAATCTGACCATTCAGCTATCCAATGATATCAATAGAAAAGCCAAAAACATTCTTGCGCAACGTCCATATTCTCTGCCTATTTTTCCGATCACAAATCAATTGCAAGCTCTTGGATCAGATATTCGCATCATGTGTATTTTTATCACTTGCAACGCTTTGTTTTTTACAACATGAAAATGAATAATGTATGACAGTTAATGAGTATTCCTCTTCTCTGATCATTCGAGGCCTTTCTTTCAATACAATTAACAGTAATCACTAGGAAACTAAGACATTAACAGCCAATTAATGTCCAGTGCAGGTTAAAGGCATTTCTTTCAGCTAGGTCATTAAATGTTAGTTAATACTCTTCCCATCAATTGTTTAACAGGGAGAGACACTGACATTTTGCAAATAGTTCTCTGTGTTTCTGCTGGGCTGGCACCTACGGTAGAATTGAAAGCATACATACTAAATTATTGTGACACCTGCCCAACAATGTAAAATGAGGCTTTATGTGCTACTTCGTCAGTTCATTTTGTTAGCAGGAAAAAGTCCAATTATTTTATTCCCCAGCACTGAGTGCATAAGCTCCTTTTAACAAAGATCTGAATTAATTTAAAGGATTTTCTAGGGAATGTGTCACAGGCAAATTCTATGAAGTAAGCATTCGGATTTTGCACTCTTTGAAGTTGATAGCACTTTTTCATTTTGTGTGCATCTATCTGCTATGCCATCTTTATTTCCATCTCTGTAGCTTGTGAGAATTAGCAGTGTTTGTGCGCCTCCATTTTAGGTGATTCTGTGTCATGCAGCTAGGTACTTTTATTTAAAGAGACGTAATAGTCAAATTGAAATGTGTGTGAATGCATTTCAATCTTGAATAATAAACTTGTATTGCCCAAAATAATGCTTCTAGTAGAAGCTATCACTGTTTCATTAGTGGTGTTTAAATGTGGGTGCACTTGGCATTGCAGCATATGTACATATGCCCCTGAAATGCAAGAATATTGCAGTTAAATACAGTAAAAATATGTTTGCATAAACTATGGTTTCTTAAAGCTGTTTAAAATAAAAGAATAATTTTTCAGAAAATAGCTATTTGTGTTTGGTTGATAATGAGATAGCCATACCTGATTAGCCAATAGGACCAACTCTTAAAGAAGGGGTATTCAGTACTGGATTTTTTTTACTTAAACACTGAAATTCATTTTAAAATAATGATTTCACTGGACAGTCTACTCCATAATTTGTATTGTTTAAAATATAGATAATCCCTTTATTACCCATTCCCCAGTTTTGCATAACAAGCACTGTTATATTAATACACATTTTACCTCTGTGATTACCTTGTATCTAAGCTTCTGCAGACTGTCCCCTTATCTCAGTTGACAGATTTGTACAGTATTGACAGACTTGTGATTTAGCCAATCAGTGCTGACTCCTAGGTAACTCAATGGGAGTGAGCACAATTGTATCTATATGACACACATTAACTAGACTTGTCTAGCTGTAAAAAAAAACTGTCCAAATTCACTGAGCGAAGAGGAGGTTTTCAAAGGATTAGAAATTAGCATATGAACCTACCTATGTTTATCTTTCAACAAAGAGACAAACAGAGAAAAAAGCAAATGTGATTATAAAAATATGCTTTATTGGTGCATTTTGGATTTAAATTTAAATCTTTGTTCCTCTGACAATTTGGCAAGTTAGGCATTTGCCTAGGGAAGACCATTTTCCAGATGGGTGCCTGTCTAGTAGGCTATGTATTCTTATAATGCATTGCATGTTATCTAATAGTCTTAACGCTGTAATTAGTCACTTCATTCTCCCTACCAATCATACTGTTTCTTATTACTGTTTAATCCAGAAGGGAGAGAGTAGAATTGCCTGGTATTTCGGGGCAGGACTGGCCTTATTATGCGGGATCCGACTGTTCTCCTTTGTGAACAGCACAATCGGGCTAAAAGAGGCTGCTCCTAGGTGGTAATTTAATAGAACAAGCTACTGAGCGTTTCTGCAAGAGCACTTCTCTTTCTGTATGCACCAGAAGAAAGAGCCCCCACTTCCTCTTCACCAACAATAAACACCCCTTCACAGAGTACCACCCAATTGACCTCCCTTTCACCCCACCTTATACCCTCGGCCTTCCCTCAGGTCAAAAAACCCTCTGTATAAATGAATACTCCATGGCTCCGTATATGCTGTAAGTTTTGCCTCTTCATGACAACCAATAGGACGCTTCACAAGGATATCTGTACATATCTAAGTATTGATGTCTCTGGAGAAGAGGAAATGCTTTTCCTGTATCTGGGAACCATAGATCTGACCTTTTCTGCACTTATTGCATTCGCTAAACCTGCAGCAAGAGGGGGTTTAGACAAACTCGATACTTCCTGTGAATGGAAAATTGTACAATGGATTTTAAAAAAGTCAAACATAGAACATTTTAAGTAAAAGTTCTGTGCAGTAAACACTGTTACAAACGGGATACATTTAAAAAGAACAATTTTTGTAAACATCTCAAGCAGCAGATACTGCAATCTACCCCCAAAGTTTCCGGGAAACTTGTTAGAAGCAGCGGTCATAAGACCGCATCTCCTTAACTCTTCCACCACCTCTGAGGTGGCGGACTGCAATCATCCCGATACGATCGGGATGATTGACACCCCCTGCTAGCAGCCAATTGGCGCAAATGTGCAGGGGGCGGCAATGCACAAGCATTTCACCAGAAATGCTTGTGCATAATTAAATGCTGACAGCATTTAGCAATGCATGGCGGACATGATTCGCTATAGCGAATCATGTCCGTCCAGGGTGTGATAAATCTACCCCATGGTCTTCATCTACACTTAAAGAGACATAAAAGCAAAAATTATCTTTCCATGATTCAGATTGAACAACTTTCCAATTTACTTCTATTATGAAATTGTCTTTGTTTTCTTTGTATCCTTTCTTGAAACAAGAAGGCAAACTCAGGAGTGTGTACGTGTCTGTATCACAATATGGCAACAGTTTCACAAGAATGTTATACATTAGCAAGAACACTAGATGGCAGCATTACTTCCTGTCATGCAGTGCTCTAGGTATCTGCACACTATCGACCTAGATATCTCTTCAAATAAAGAATAAAATAAGAATGAGGTAATTTTAAAAAAAAAAAAGTAAATTGGATAATTTGTAGAAATTTGTATGCTCTTTCGGCTAGATTACAAGTGTTGCGGTACGGCTTTTAATGCTGTAAAAATGGCCATTCCAGTGTAATGCCCAGGAATTACAAGTCATATCGGTATATCTATACCGCAAGCATTTTAGCCTGTAAGGCAACGTCCATTCCTCACTCAGAAGAATGACGTTTTTGTGTGGGATATTCATAGCACCGTATTACATGTTGTGTGTTCCAGCTAAAAAGCTTGTGTTACAGCCTATACCGACACGATCCATACCACCATCTGAGAGCAGTAGAGCAGTAACTAAACTGTTACAAAGTACACTAACACCCATAAACTGCCTATTAACCCCTAAACCGCCGCCCTCCTGCATCACAAACACTATTTAAAACTTATTAACCCCTAATCTGCCGCCCACTCACATTGAGACTATTAAATAAACCTAATAACTAGGGATGGGCGAATGTGTTTATATCCGAATTCGAATGTTAGAACGAATGTTATTGTAGAAATTCGATTTGCATAATAGATTGTTGATAAGAACGAATATTTTTAAAAATTTGATTTTCGAATGTTATTTACAGTTTTCGAATGTCACATTCGAATTCGAATGTCACATTTGAATTCGAATGTAACATTCGAATATCACATTCGAATTTGAATATTACATTTATAAAACAGAATTTTAGATTAGAAACACTATTTCGAATGTCACATTCGAATCGAATGTCACATTCAAATTCGAATATTACATTTATAAAACACAATTGTAGATTAGAAACACTATTTTGAATGTCACATTCAAATCGAATATCACATTCGAATCGAATGTCACATTCGAATTCGAATATTACATTTATAAAACACAGTATTAGACTAGAAATACTATTTCGAATTCGAATGTCACATTACAATCGAATATCACATTCGAATCGAATATCACATTTAAAACACAGTATTAGACTAGAAATACTATTTCAAATTCGAATGTGACATTGGAATTCGAATGTAGCATTCGAATTCGAATATTACATTTATTAAACACAGTTGTAGACTAGAAATACTATTTCAAATTTGAATGTCAAATTCAAATTCGAATATTACATTTCGAAATTGAATGAATACATAGCTAAACATTCTATTATTCGAACGAATATTTTCGAATTTTATTGAAAAATTCGAAAACGAAAATTCAAAAATAGAATGTTAGAATGTTATATAAACATTCGAAATTCGATTCGAACGAACGTATCAAAATTCGTTTTAAATTTCGAATAATCCGCCGCTCCCCGACATCGCCGCTACTATCCGCCCTCCTGCATCGCAAACACTATTTAAAACGTATTAACCCCTAATCTGCTACCCACACACATCGCGACTATTAAATAAACCTAATAACCCCTAATCTGCCGCCCACCCACATCGCCAACACTATTTAAATATATTAACCCCTAATCCGCCACTACCCGACATCGCCGCCACTATAATAAAGTTATTAACCCTTATACCTCCGGCCTCCCACATCGCTGCCACTAAATAAACCTATTAACCCCTAAACCGCCAGCCCCCCACATCGCAAAACACTAAATGAAACTATTAACCCCTAAACCCCTAAATTTAAATTACAATATAACTATATTTAAATAAATAAAAACTTACCTGTGAAATAAAAATAAACCTAACATTAAACTATAAATGAACCTAACATACCTATTCTAATAAAATAAAAAATACTACCAATTAAAAAAATCAAAATAACAAATTTAAAAAAAACTAACACTACAAAAAAATAAAATAATCTAAAATTACAAAAAAATAATAAACACTAGATTATGATTCTCCTCTTGGAGAAATATCATTATGTGAAGACCCCGACATTAGACGCATACACGGAAATGTTGCTGCTGTGGGGGGATCCCGAAACAGAGAGATGAGAGAGAGATCTGGAACTTGGGTTGGGAGGTGATTTTGGAGTGGTGGATATTCTGTGCCCTAAATTTATTTTTTTTTTTTTATTTATTTTTTTTCTCCACCCTTTCCTCACCCTTCCTGGTATCTTTCCCCTCCCCCTTCTCCTCACTCCTCCTGGTATCTTTCCCCTCCCCCCTTCTCCTCACCCCTCCTGATATCTTTCCCCCCTTTCCCTTTCCCCCTGCTTCTTATACTGCTACTTACCTACCCCGGTTCCCTCCAGTCCCCCTGACTGTGTATATACTGGGGGGCTCGGAGTACTGGGACTAAGGTGCTGTGCTGCGAACAGGGTAATATTTCACATATCTGTATATCTTTTTTCTTAGACCTGAATTGTTTGTGTTTGTATTTGTTACTTAAGCATCATGTCTTTACCTTAAAAGACATGTCATTAGTTACTGGAAAATTCTTGAAAATGTATGTAGAGAGCTAATCATCTACCTAGATCTTGTTTGACACTTCGCTAGTAGCAGACTGATGTTTTCCTCTATCTTGTATACTGGGACCCGTGTAACAGGGGTCTCTTAGGCTGTTACATATTATTAACATAAAAAAAAAAAAATTATGGTATAAAATGGTGTCTGTCATTGCAAGTGTACCAATTGTATTATGAAAGTTGATTTTTCTCAATAAAGCTCTTTTAAAAAACCAAAAAAAAAAACACTAGATTATCAAAAATAAAAACAATTACACCTAATCTAATAGCTGATTTGAACAGCCAATAGGATTTCAGTAGCTCTCATCCTATTGGTTGTTTTGAACAGCCAATAGGATTTCAGAAGCTCTCATCCTATTGGCTGATTTGAATTTGAACAATAAAATCAGTCAATAGGAATGCAAGGTACTCCAGTGTATGGTAGTGACCGTATGAAGAGAACGCTCCACGCAGGATGGGATCGGCTTCCAGGATGGCTCCGCTCCGCGTCTCCGGGATGAAGATAGAAGACGTCCCCGAGATGGATGAAGGTGTCGCCACCTGGATGAAGACTTCTTGCCGCCATTATGGAGATGGATGTCCGGACTTCAGGAACAGAGAGTAGATATTTTGGGGTTAGTGTTAGTTTTTTTTTTTTTTTTTGGGGTGTTTATTTTTTTTAGAATAGGGCTTTGGGCTTTTGTAAAAGAGCTGAATGCCCTTTTAAGGGCAATGCCCATACAAATGCCCCTTTAGGAGCAATGGGTAGCTTAGATTTTTTTAGAGTTAGGTTTTTTATTTTGGGGGTTGGTTGGGTGGTGGGTTTTACTGTTGGTGGGACTACTTTTTTACAGGTAAAATAGCTGTTTAACTTAGGGCAATGCCCTTCAAAAGGCCCTTTTAAGGGCTATTGGTAGTTCATTGTAGGCTAGGGGGTGTTTTTATTTTGGGGGGCTTTTTTATAGGGCTATTAGATTAGGTGTAATTGTTTTTATTTTTGATAATTTTGTTTATTATTTTTTGTAAGATTAGTGTTTTTTATTTTTCGTAATTTAGTGTTTATTATTTTTTGCAATTTTAGATTTTTTATTTTTTTTCGTACTGTTAGGTTTTTTAAATTTGTAATTTAGATTTTTTAATTGGTAGTATTTTTTATTTTATTAGAATATTTATGTTAGGGTAATTTATAGTTTAATTATAGTTTAATTTTAGGTTTATTTTTATTTCCCTGATAAGTTTTTATTTATTTAAATATAGTTATATTGTAATTTTAATTTAAAGTTAGGAGGATGTTAGGTTTAGGGGTTAATAGTTTAATTTAGTGTTTTGCGATGTGGGAGGCCGGAGGTTTAGGGGTTAATAGGTTCATTTAGTGGCGGCAATGTGGGATGCCGGAGGTTTAGGGGTTAATAACTTTGTTATAATGGTTGCGGATTAGGGGTTAATATCTTTTATTAGTGTTGGCGATGTCGGGGAATGGCAGAATAGGGGTTAATCATTTTATTATAGAGTCAGTGATGTCTGGGAGCAGCGGAATAGGGGTTAATAACTTTATTATAGTGTCGGTGATGTTGGGGAGTGGTGAAATAGGGGCTAATAACTTTTATTAGTGTCGGCAATGTCGGGAGCGGTGCATTAGGGGTTAATAACTTTATTTAGGTGTCGGCAATGTCCGGGGCGGCGGATTAGGCGTGTTTAGACTAGGGGTTTATGTTAGGGTGTTAGTTTTAAACGTAACTTTTTTTTTCCCCATAGACATCAATGGGGTTGCGTTACGTAGATTTTTCATTCCGCACTTCAGGTGTTAGGTTTTTTCTAACACTCTCTCCTCATTGATGTCTATGGGGGAAAGCGTGCACGAGCACGTCAAAGCAGCCCTTAGATTTTGTGTGGTATAGAGCTTAACGTCACCATATCGCACGCACAAGGAGGCTTTTCAGTAACTCGTAATGGCAGCGCTATGGAGAGTGAAATAACGCATTAGTGTCGCACCCTGTTTAGCGCAAAACTCGCAATCTAGGTGTTTCTGACTTATTAAAGGATATTTTTTGGGTTTCATGTCCCTTTAGGTGGTGAAAGGGACATTAAACTCAAAATACATTTCTCCATTAGAATATTTAACGAAGTCTATTAGAACTACTTTGCAAGGTACTTTCCTTATTGAGAGTCTCAAGTGCATAATGTAAAAAAAAACAACAATCGACCCTGAAACATGCTACTATACAGTGATTGCTTATTCAGTGTAGGAGCTTATTTAATTTATGTTCCTAAATGTTCACAGCAGAATTGATAAGACAAGCATCCTCAAAAGGATTTTTAATGAAATTTTGCTATTTAGAAAACATTTATTTTGTATGCAGAGGTTTTGTAATGCCGGCTGATAGCAGATATATAAAATGCATATGCAAAAATGAGTTTATTTTCTGTTTATACTAATCCTATATTTCCATAGCATTCTTCTCACTACAGAGTAATTATGACAATGTAGATAATTATATCTGCTCAGTTCCAGTATTTATTTAACCCCTCTTCTGCCAGAAGGGTCAGTAATAATTCAGAGTGAACGTCAGATTGTTGACCCTGTTAAGAGCACATACAGAAACTCTGAGCCTTCTTTTTAATAATCTATAATAATTTTATCTTTTTCCCAGAGCGTTCCACTTAAAGGGTTGTCACAATTAAAAGCTTCTATTGCCGTTTCACTGAAATGGAATCATTGACCCATGTAACACCTAATGTGCTTTTTTTAAGACTTGTTTTGCAGCTTTTCAAACAAAGGGAACAATTCTAATTTAATATTAAATAGAGCAAGAAAAAAAAAAAAACTTCTTTCTGTTGGGGACTAGATAAAACCACATTAAAAATCAAATGAATTCACTATACCCGAAACAATAACTATAGATAAGTTTAAACATTTTACTTAAAAAGAATAAGATTAATAATAAGTATTAAATTAACCTGTTTGTAACTGATAAAGTTGGTTTCTTCAAAAACCAACAAAGAATGACAAATCTTGGACAGTAGTGGTTTTAAGGGGGTGCTATGAACTCCCATCATTACCCGTGCATCTCAACCCTCATAGGTTGAAGCTGCCCTGAATTTTTAAAGTAGTTCTTTTTTAAAGGGACACTTTGAGATGGTAATATAAAATGATAACTCGTATATATAAAAAAAACTCTGCAATATACTTTCAGTAATTATTTTGTCCCCTTTTTCTGTAATTCCATTCTAGAATTGTGAGCTTTTCAGTTACTGATAGAAGTGGAAGAGCAGAACACTGTTATATTCTACACAAACATTGGCTGCACACTCTAGTGACCTAATCATAACTGTCTCTAATTGGCCACAGCAGCGTAACCTAAATTACAACATGGCAGCTCCCATTGTTTTATAGGCTCTAAAACGTTACACTTATTTTGTCATTATTTAAACAGCTAATGAAACTTTAAAAAATACATCTACATTTTTTATTTGAATGTAATTATTCTATCTAGCATTTATTTAGTGTTTAATGTCCCTTTAAATGGCAAGTTTTCTATGCAGAGCAAGGGGAGGGGTTAAGGGGGAAAAACTGAATTTACTCCATCAGCACACCTTGATATTTAGTTTTATGGTCAAGTTTTTATACCACAAAATGTCATGGTCTAGAATCACTGTGAACTCTTAGATGTAAGGCAGTTGCATACCTTATATGGACCCAGGTTTAAGGGGGTGGAGATTGACTGGGAAAAATGGAGAGATTTTTGCATTACAGGGGAAATTAGTAAGTGGCAATTTTCAGAAATGAATGCACCAAAACAAGGAACAGACTAGTCCATAGTCTCAGCATTTTAGGATCAAACTTTGGCCTTGCTTCCATTGAGTCGTAATTCAGTTTGCGTGCACTCGCAAACTGTTAAATATGCTGTCGAAAGCAATATCGTTTATCGACTGTTTCCAATGGCGTGTTATACCTCAATATCGGCAGCTGGACTCTGGCTGCCGAAAAAATCTTTGCGTCCCATAGAAAGTAATAGAAGCCGTTAATCGGTAAATTATACCAGGTTTCCAATGAAAGCGCAAACCGTTAATATACTGTCTGAGGCTGTCGATACATTGAGAAATATTACACCCAGCTCAACTAGGTGTAAAAGAGGAAAATTGTGCTTTTTGAGACCTATTTTCTATTGAAATTATAAAACTTGCAAATAATGCAAGTGTTTTAATGTAGAAATAAATTGTTATAAGTAATATTTATTGTTGTCTCATGTATAGAAATAATTGAACTTATATTCTAATAGAAATATCAGTATATATTTAAATATAATAATATATGCAAGAACATATCTACAGAATGCAAACTAGACCTATGCCTAGGGCAGCAATACATATTACTTATATTTATGAAGTGGTAAATATAATTATATTAAAAAATAGTATTTGATTATTAAAAATATGGATAAGTGTATCTTTATTTTTCTTGAGAGGTGATCTCCGGTAAGGAGCACGGACGTTAAATGTAAATGCTATAGCGTAAGGTCGGGTTACCTTAGCAACTAATTGATTTTCAAGAAATCCGACATCAGATGGAAGCGTTAACACAACTTTAACTTACAGCTACACGAAAAGAGCGACTGCAAGCTATACGCAAAATATTTCAATGGAAACCTGGTACTAAAATGGAGCCGTAAATTACTTTTAGCTGTCGGCCGCTTCGGTAGCTTACGGCTCCATTTTTAATGACTCATTCAATGGAAGCGAGGCCTAAGAGGGTCCACAGGCAAGGAGTATGGTAGAACTGTGGTATAGATTTCCAATTTAGTGTCTCTCCTGTTTTGAAACCAAAAACCAGCAGTACTTTCAAATAGAGCTTATCTATTTCATTAATATATTAAGACCAGGTGGCACTGACATTGCACCCCATGCACAGAGGAGAACCAGTTATGTATTACAACCAGTATTCTCAGCAGATGGATGCTGTGCACTCAGACCTTGTAAACCAGCAATTATCTGGGAAGAATGATCTATCGGCTAGATTACGAGTTTTAGGTTATGAGGGGTGCGGTGCTAACTTGCACGTTATTGTCACCGCTCACTTACCTACAGCGCTGGTATTACAGGTTTTCAGAAACCCGGCGTTAAAAGGCAAGAAGTAAGCGTAGAGCAAAATTGAGCTCCATACCGCACACCAATACCAGTGCTGCTTAAAGGGCCAGTAAACCTAAAAAATAATGTTATATAATTATATAACATTATATTAGCAGCAGCTTTATAAAACCTAACATTCCCTGTGAATTTTTATAAAAAAATACTGTTTTTCAGACCCGCTCTCTGTGCTCTACTGAGCGGGTCTTTATCACAGAGCGCATCTGGCCAGCTGTCTAGTCACAGCCGGCCCGACCGCGCCATTATACTCAGTGCAGCTCGCTCCTGCTCTGTCTGACAGCGGGAGCGAGCTGCACTAAGTGTATTGGCGCGGTCGGGCTGGGCTGTGACTAGACAGCTGGCGAGATGCGCTCTGTGATAAAGACCCGCTCAGTAGAGCACAGAGAGCGGGTCTGAAAAACAGTCTTTTTTTATAAAAATTCACAGGGAATATTAGGTTTTATAAAGCTGCTGCTAATATAATGTTATATAATTCTGCACTATGTGCAGAATTATATAACATTATTTTTTAGGTTTACTGACACTTTATGTCAGCAGTGAGCTGGTTGTACGTGCTTGTGCACGATTTCCCCATAGACATCAATTGGGAGAACCGGCTGAGAAAAAGTCTAACACCTGCACAAAAGCAGCATAAAGCTCCGAAACGCAGCCCCATTGATTTCTATGGGGAAACACATTTTATGTTTACACCTAACACACTAACATGAACCCCGAGTCTAAACACCCCTAATCTTATACTTATTAACCCCTAATCTGCTGCTCCGGACATTGACGCCACCTACATTATACTTATAAACACCTAATCTGCTGCCCCCAACATCGGCAACTCCTACATTATATTTATTAACCCCTAATCTGCTGTTCACAACATCGCCGACACCTACATAATGTTATTAACCCCTAATCTGCTGCCCCCAACGTCGCCGCCACTATAATAAACATATTAACCCTTAAACCGCCGTACTCCCACATCGGAAGCACTAGTTAAATATTATTAACCCCTAATCTGCCGCCCCTAACATCGCCGCCACCTACCTACATTTATTAACCCCTAATCTGCTACCCCCAACGTCGCCGCCACTATATTATATTTATTAACCCCTAAACCTAAGTCTAACCCTAACCCTAACACCCCCTAACTTAAATATAATTAAAATGAATCTAAATAAAACCTACAATTATTATCTAAATTATTCCTATTTAAAACAAAATACTTACCTGTAAAATAAACCCTAAGCTAGCTACAATATAACTAATAGTTACATTGTAGCTATCTTAGGGTTAATTTTTATTTTACAAGTTTGTATTTATTTTAACTAGGAAGAATAGTTACTAAATAGTTATTTACTATTTAATAACTACCTAGCTAAAATAAATACAAATTGACCTGTAAAATAAAACCTAACCTGTCTTACACTAACACCTAACCTAACCCTACAATTAAATAAATTCCCTAAATACAATTAACTAAACACTAAATTACAGAAAATAAAAAACAAATTACAAGATCTTTAAACTAATTACACCTAATCTAATAGCCCTATCAAAATAAAAAAGCCCCCCCAAAATAAAAATAAAAACCTAGCCTAAACTACAAATAGCCATTAAAAGGGCCTTTTGCAGGGCATTGCCCCAAAGAAATCAGCTCTTTTAACTGTAAAAAAAATACAAACAACCCCCCCAACAGTAAAACCCACCACCCACACAACCAACCTCCCAAATAAAACCCTAACTAAAAAAAACTAAGCTCCCCATTGCCCTGAAAAGGGCATTTGGATGGGCATTGCCCTTAAAAGGGCATTTAGCTCTATTGCGGCCCAAAGCCATAACCTAAAAATAAAACCCAATACACCCTTAAAAAATCCTAACACTAACCCCCGAAGATCCACTTACCGGGAGAAGTCTTCATCCAAGCGGCAAGATGTCCTCAACGAAGCCGGCAGAAGTCTTCATCCAGACGGCATCTTCTATCTTCATCCATCCGGCGCGGAGCAGGTCCATCTTCAAGACATCCGCCGAGGAGCATCCTCTTCCAACGATGACTACCCGTTGAATGAAGGTACCTTTAAGTAACGTCATCCAAGATGGCGTAACTTAGATTCCGATTGGCTAATAGAATTCTATCAGCCAATCAGAATTAAGGTTGAAAAAATCCTATTGGCTGATGCAATCAGCCAATAGGATTGAACTTCAATCCTATTGGCTGATCCAATCAGCCAATAGGATTGAGCTTGCATTCTATTGGCTGTTCCAATCAGCAAATAGAATGCAAGCTCAATCCTATTGGATGATAGGATTTTTTTCAACCTTAATTCCGATTGGCTGATAGAATTCTAGCAGCCAATCGGAATCTAAGGGACGCCATCTTGGATGATGTCACTTAAAGGTACCTTCATTCGTCGGGTAGTCGTTGTTGGAAGAGGATGCTCCGCGCCGGATGTCTTGAAGATGGACCCACTCCGCACCAGATGGATGAAGATAGAAGATGCTGTCTGGATGAAGACTTCTGCCCGTCTGGAGGACCACTTCTGCCCGTCTGGAGGACCACTTCTGCCGGCTTCATTGAGGACATCTTGCCACTTGGATGAAGACTTCTCCCGGTAAGTGGATCTTCGGGGATTAGTGTTAGGATTTTTTAAGGGTGTATTGGGTGGGTTTTATTTTTAGGTTAGGGCTTTGGGCTGCAATAGAGCTAAATGCCCTTTTAAGGGCAATTCCCATTCAAATGCACTTTTCAGGGCAATGGGGAGCTTAGGTTTTTTTAGTTAGGGTTTTATTTGGGGGGTTGGTTGTGTGGGTGGTGGGTTTTACTGTTGGGGGGGTTGTTTGTATTTTATTTTTACAGGTAAAAGAGCTGATTTCTTTGGGGCAATGCCCCGCAAAAGACCCTTTTAAGGGCTATTGGTAGTTTGGTTTAGGCTAGGTTTTTTTTTATTTGGGGGGTGGGGCTTTTTCTATTTTGATAGGGCTATTAGATTAGGTGTAATTAGTTTAAAGATCTTGTCATTTGTTTTTTATTTTCTGTAATTTAGTGTTTGTTTGTTTTTGTAATTTAGTTAATTGTTTTGAAAGTAGTTAATTGTATTTAATTTAGGGAATTTATTTAATTGTAGGGTTAGGTTAGGTGTTAGTGTAAGAGAGGTTAGGTTTCATTTTACAGGTCAATTTGTATTTATTTTAGCTAGGTAGTTATTAAATAGTTAATAACTATTAGTTACTATTCTACCTAGTTAAAACAAATACAAACTTGCCTGTAAAATAAAAATAAACCCTAAGCTAGCTACAATGTACTTATTAGTTATATTGTAGCTAGCTTAGGGTTTATTTTACAGGTAAGTATTTAGTTTTAAATAGGAATTATTTAGTTATTAATAGTAAGTTTTATTTAGATTTATTTTAATTATATTTAAGTTAGGGGGTGTTAGGGGTTAATACATTTGATATAGTGGCGGCGACGTTGGGGGCGGCAGATTAGGGGTTAATAAATGTAGGTAGGTGGCGGCGATGTTAGGGACAGAAGATTAGGAGTTAATAATATTTAACTAATGTTTGTGAGGCGGGAGTGCGGCAGTTTAGGGGTTAATATGTTTATTATAGTCGTGGCGATGTCGGGAGCGGCAGATTAGGGGTTAATATTTTAATTTTAGTGTTTGCGATGCGGGAGGGCCTCGGTTCAGGGGATAATAGGTATGAGTTTTATGCTACAGCGTTATAGTGTAAAACTCATAACTAATGACTTTAAAATGCGGTACGAATCTTGACGGGGTAGGTAGTACCGCTCACTTTTTGGCCTCCCAAGACAAGCTCGTAATCCCGGCGCTATGGAAGTCCCATAGAAAAAAGACTATACGCAATTTGCGTAAGTTGATTTGCGGTAAGGCCAAAAAGTGTGCGTGCCCCTAAATCTGCAAGACTCGTAATAGCAGCGGTAGTAAAAAGGCAGCATTATGAGGCTTAACGCTGCTTTTTTACTCATAATGCAAGACTCGTAATCTAGTCGTATGTAAGCATCATATTACCTGGACAAGAGACCTCTGCTATGAAAGGAATTTTCTACAGTAAAAGTGTATTTTCTGTTTCAACTTATGTACCATATTGACTATGTTTACTAAGAGATTAAATAAGTATTTACAATTATGTATTTATTTTATGAATTGTGCTAACATGTTACTTATAAGTATGCAAAGATATCTTACCCTCACAAGCTTGCATTATTTAAGTTACAACACTTACATTAACAAACTGAAACAAAAGGAGAGGTGTTCCCTGCCCTTGAGCATGCTCAGTAGTAGATGCACTTTTATTTGAAGTGTTCTACAGGTAGAAAGGCTCTCAAGCTTACAATCTAGACACAAATGTTGAGAGAGAAAGGGAAGAGAGGTCAGAAGTGTGGTCAGTGTCAATTGGGAATTAATTTGAATTAATTTAAAAATTAGACATCTATAGCAAACAGTGGCTTCTCCAGGACTTAATTATTTGGTGGAAAACTTCTTAGAGACTGACCTTGGACTTGTGGGTGGGGCTGTGACAGGCAGGCGGGACTAGTTGTTCAGTGGGTGTGGCTGGGCATTTTGTAGGTGGGCCTGTGGAAATTCTATATAGACAGGTGGTAGGAAAACAGATGATCATGTTTTGGGGGAAACGTGGGGTCAGCCATTGTTTTGGGCTCCTCTGACAATGCCACTGGTAGCAAAGAGTTGTTACAAAGCAAATAGTCAAGGAACATAAAGTCAATATTAGACTCATCGATCACATAGAGAATGCATTTTTTAAAGGCTTTTTAATTTACTCAAGTTATCAAATCTACTTTGTTCTGCGTAGCTAGGTAGACTCAGGATCAGCTATGCACTACTTGGAGATAGCTGGTAATTGGTGGCTACACATATATGTTTCTTGCCATTGGCTGAACAAAAGTATTTAGCAAGGTAGCAGTAGTGCATTGCTTCTCTGAAGCTGACTTTAACTATGTATTTAACCCCATTTGCAGGTGTTAAGCACATAGTTATATACAAGCAACAGTGCCCTAATAAACTTCTCTAACACATTAAAGCATTTTCCAATGATTCTGATTATTTATGGTGAAAAAAATATTTCTCAAATAATCTATTTAAGGAATAGTCTAGTCAAGATTAAACGTTCATAATTCAGATACAGCAGCAATTTTAAGCAACTTTCTAATTTACTCTTATTATCATTTTTTCTTTTGGTATCTTTATTTGAAAAAGCAAGAATGTAAGCTTAGGTGCTGGCCTATTTGTGGTTCAGCACCTGGGTAGTGCTTGTTGATTGGTGGCTACATATTGACACCAATCAGCAAGCGCTACACAGGTGCTGAACCAAAAATGTGCCGGCTCCTAAGCTTACATTCAAATAAAGATACAAAGAAAAATTGATAATAGGAGTAAATTAGAAAGTTGCTTAAAATTGCATGCTCTCTCTGAATCATGAACATTTAATTTTGACTAAACTATTCCTTTAATTAATATTAAAAATCTAATAGCAAAACAAGAATCTTTTCATTTACTGATCTTCTGCCATTTCAGCGTTTTCCTTCCAGAACCACGTTCACAAGATAAACTCACTTGGACTGAAGTCACCAAGTGTTTGGCCAAGTCCAGTGATTTGCTTGGATGGTGTTTTGGCTTCATTAGGGGATTTTAAGCTTCTTTCTTATTTTTCCAAGCTGGGGAATTTTGAATGTTTCCTGTTAGGGATTTGCCAGTGATTTTGTCAGTTCTTGTGCAGCAACACACAGGGGAGAGAAGTTTGCAAATAAAATGTTTGTGATTATTTTGTTAGTAGTTTAATGTAAAATGTTTTCTTCCCATATTATTGTGTTAACAAATGTGTTCTACTGTTAGGTATTGGGAGTGCTGTTTACTTACCGAATGGCAAAATCTGCTCTTGTATATTCTCTTAAATAGTAAACTAATTGGTATTAAATGGACATGAAACACAGATTTATTTTTACAGTTGTATAGTTATAATAAAGACTATTAAAGAGCCATAATATTGTTAGAAATTTGTATCTTAACATTACTGATGCTTAAAGGGACATAAAACCCCAAAAAATTATTTCTTGATTCAGAAAGAGCATTTCATGTTAAACAACTTTCCAATTTACTTCTTTTATCTAATTTGCTTTGTTCTTTTGGTTTTCTTTGTTAAAAAGCATACCTACGTAGGCTAAGGAGCGGAAATTCACTACTGGGAACTAGCTGCTGATTGGTGACTGCGCATACATGCCTCTTGTCATTGGCTCACCCAATGTGTTCAGCTAGCTTCCAGTAGTGCACTGCTTATCATTCAACAAAGTATATTTATAAGAGAATATAAAAATTTGATAATAAAAGTAGATTAGCAAGTTGTAAATTTGCAACGCCAGGACAGCCCCTTTATATTTTGTATGTGGTCATGTGATCAAAAGCTTTTCTGCTGTGCATAGGGAACAAGGCATCAGCTGTTGCTTCACTGGCTACAATACGGCAAAAAAATGTACAGTATTACATGACTTTAAATATATTATTTCAAAGTTACAGCACATACTAAAGGGCCAATTTATTAAGCGGAGTATGCTGCTCATTCCGCGAGTGCCTTCCTGCTCGCCGGAATCATGAGTTAAGGAGCAGCGGTCCGTCCACCATTTGTTAAATCTATACCTGAGAGTCAGATTACGAGTAGTGTGCTAACATTTATGCGCGAGCGATATCGCGTTTATAATTGCTGTTTGCACACATTGGATGTAGCACAAGTTGAAAGTAAACGCAATCACTTGAGCGTGAAGTTAACATGCGTTGGGATAGCGCAACATCAAAGCTCTGATTAACTGTTTTGCAAAACAAAAGTAACACAAAACCTATCAAAAATTATTTAAAAGTACAGTTACTCATAATAACACTATAAAATAAAAATTATTTTTTTTAAAATGGCACAAAAATGTTATATGGGCTCAAAAGGTATGAGGTATATAATTTGTATATGTGTATGTGTGTATATATGTATATATATATATATATATATATATATATATATATATATATATATATATATATATATATATATATATATATATACAGTATATATATATATATATATATATATACAGTATATATATATATATATATATATATATATATATATATAGACAACGGTAACAAACTTGATCCCAGGCGAGGTATTTAAAAGCACAAAAAGTCTTTATTAGATTCCACTTGTGGTAAAAGCATAAGGAGGTACCAAAACACATAAAAAGAATATTCACACGAAAGCATAGGCTAACATGTTTCGGCCTGATGCCGTAGTCGTAGCTGGAGTAATGCAAGCGTGTGAAGCATTTAAAGGGACATCTGTTCAATGATAGGTCAAATGGAGACCAATCATGAACCTTCATTTTAAGTGTGTGAAATACAGACATTTATTTAACCCGTTAGTTACCAAAAAGATACATAGAAAACTTTGCACATCATTTTTTCATCAATACAAAAATGCATACTTAAATTATAGACATTTTAGCCTGAAGGACAATTACATGAGTAATGTACATAAACTTTTAAACTTAAGATCTATATAATACTTAGTGATTATGTATCAAGTTAATAAATAAATGAATCAAGTCAGAGGGAGCAATTCAAAAAAAGCAATACTATTGCTGATACATATATATATGGTCAAACTGGTACAATTACGAGTCTATACAACATGATAAGATAAATATAATTGAACAAATACTGCATATAGAATGGAATATCACAAGCATTGAAATAATAATAATAAATAAATTGAAAAGGCTCAATTCCGTATAGAGCTAAAAGTAAAACTTTTCCTTTATTAGAATGTCCAATGCTTATGTTGATAACCACACTCAATCTCTATATGCAGCACAGTGTTCATACACACTGTTAAACCGATTTTCACAGTTGAATAAGTAGGGGTGAACCAATATATGGATGAAATGTCAATCAATACAGAGCAAAACAAAAACAAAACCAAAACCAAAACCAAAACAATTCTCTTATTGTGATTGGTATCAATAAACATTGGTAATGAAAATATACTAGAATGGAAAGACGTTAGTGTAAATTGCAACACAATAATAATAATCATATATGGCTGTACGTGTGTACACTAATGAAAAATAAGTAAAACACATTTTAGTGTTTGTATTTAGGAATTTGTAATTGTTATGAATACTAAGTGTTGACTGAATAATACAATCAGCCCAAGGGTGGACACAGAAATGATAAACCTGATCTATTTCCAATAATTGATTAAGTCATATTCTGAGTTGAGGCCCTTGGGTACGCGTGTTTGCAATCTGAAGATCCAAAACATTTCGCGTTTCCCCAGAGCCTCATCTCTATTACCACCTCTAGGGGGATGTTTAACCCATTCAATGGCTTGCCATCTTAATGTGTTGTTATTTTTATTATGTATGATTTTGAAATGTTTCACCAAGGGTGTGGTTGCTTCACCAGTTTTAATAGAGGAAAGATGATTTCTTATCCTCGTATTGACGTCTGTCGTGGTGAGACCCACATATTGAAGGTTACATTGGATACAAGTCAGGACATAAATGACATGGGAGGATGTACAGTTAAGGCAGGAATCAATGCTAAACTCCTCACCAGTCACTGTTGACTGAAATTTGTTTGATGTATATATATCTTCAATAGAAGCAGAAACAAACCAGGATTTTTTCAAATGCAAAAGTCAAATTTATTGATGTTTTGGGGAATTATGCTCCCCTTCTTCAGAATAACAGTGTACACACAAAACCATGCTTAAATACAGTGAACAAAACAAACAACCTCCTTCTTCCTGTCAAAAAAAGCGCAAAAAATACATTATATCCGGTATATTATAAAGTGAACCCGGAAGTTAACAACCTTCACTTCCGGTATTAATGTGCATCAAAACATTAAATCATAAATATTAAATTATATACATATTAATTATTCTCATTCCCATGTGCGGGTTAACATCATATTTCTAGATATCTCAGTGCTAAATATCACATAATATAGTGCCCAAACATATCGTGATTCGGTAGCATCACTCATACACATCCGGAAGACCGGAAGTTACATCACATCCGGTTCCGGTCTAACCGGAAATACGTCCTATGTGACGTCACTTCCATATTATTTACGCTGCAATAGTGTATATGTCTATTAATGTGAAGAATCACTTCAAACATCCAATCTCAACCCCAGTGGTGTATATCAAGAACAACAGGTAGCTTATTAGCTAAGCATTACAAAACAGACTGAGGAAAAAACATGATGTGGTAAATGAATATCGAAGTTAGAAAAAACAAAAAAAAATGAACTAAAAAAATAATTCAGTTAAAATAGAGGATGGACTACAGAATACGACGTAAAAACTTGTACATATCGATACAAATGGGGAAAAGAGATCCAATGAACCTATCTCTTATAGCAATAAACTTTTAGCAAAGTATATGTGTGTGTGTGTGTACATATGTATTTATATGTGTATATATCTATTTACAGACATATATATATACATATACATACAAATGTACACATGTAAAACATATATATATATATATATATATATATATATATATATATATATATAGATTTATATATATAAATGCATTCAAGCCCTTTGCAGTCAAGTAAGTGGAAACATGCAAAATCATATTTATGCAATATTCATATTCAATAAAGTGTTTTACTGTGTATTTACTGTTAATATTTCAGATTAAAAGATTAAAATGTTCTTTACATAGCAGAATATGTTCTATGTATACATAAATAGATATTCCTATATTTATATGTATGTATATGTATATATATATATATATATATATATATATATATATATATATATATATATATATATATATATATATATATATATATATATATATATATATATATATATACAGAGAGAAGTGCACTCACAGGATTGAACAACCGGCTCAATACTATTGCTAGCCTGTTCTATGGCGATTTACCACCTGGGTGCAGCTTTTTAGCCCAGTAATGCTTTTCACAGAGTAGAACTTTCCTGTAGTATATCAGTCTGATCCCGCCTATTACGGTCAGTCCAGCACAGAAATACCAGGCAATTCTTCTCTGAACAAGGAACACAGCAACCCCAGACAATCGTTTCAGCCTTCATTGGGCCTCGTCAGTGAGGTGTAGCCATATTCCTCTAAGCACACTGAGCAAGGAGTCCACGTCTGGTTGCCCCCTTTTCCCATAGGGAGACTAAATACATACAGAGAATATATATATATATATATATATATATATATATATATATATATATATATATATATATATATATATATATATATATATATATATATATATATATATATATTGTATATATGTATAGATATATACTATGCCATCAGATATATGTAGAAATATGTATTTATGAATAAATAGAACATATTCTGCTAGTTAAAGTACACTGGAATGTGAAATATTCATATTTTAATGTTGGGTTAGCGAACTTGAGAATATGTGATCGGGTTTGCATGTGTAATGGGTTCTCTATTGACTTCTATGGGTTAATACGTTAACAAGGTCATGATATTCTAACTTCAGCTTTTTGTGCACATTGGGTTAGTGCTCAAAACTTTTTACTTTCAACTTGTAATGCGAACACTACCCGACGAGCGCAAAAAGCTTACTTCTAGCAGAGTTAACGTGCAAATCATGCAAATAGGGACATATGGATGTCACAAAGAGACTCCCTCTCAAATAAGGACAAATGGGGGGTCTGTCGTATCTTTCACACACACCCTTTGGTTTCTGTTTCACTGTAACTCTTTATACCAGTTCCCATTTGATGAGTATTTTGTACTAAATCCCAAACCATCTTGAGCAACTTATCATTTAAAGTGTAAAATAGTGAATCATGAACACATTAGACTTGAGACCTGTATACATAGAGGGAAACATAACGTAGAAATCTCATTTTTGACTGCAGATAAAAACCTTAGGCCCAACCAGTCTGCAGTGCCCATATTTCCTATAAAGTGTAACTTGAATTAGTTTGTAGGAGCCGTAAGTTTAAACCTTCATGAAGTCCCCTACAGTTTTTGTCTTTACAAAAGGGATCTGTAAAGGAATACAGAAGTTAGTTAAATTGCAACTCAGTGTTACCTGTGAAAACGTAGTACACGTTTGTATATTTTTACCTGTTAGTTATTTATTCAGATTTGTTATAAAAATGTTCTCAGAATATGTGGAATTGCTGCCCTTTATCCTATAGTTGTTTCTGGGAGTTTTCTGAGGAATCAGTGCCATGAAACTCCTATATATGTTTTTTCAGCGTGGGTCGATTTATTTGGCCCCATTTTCCCTTAGCTTACAACATAGCTTGCCAGGATGCAGATGAGAACCTTTGTAGCGTGAAAAGTGTGGATTTGTGTGGCCGAGACAAGTTTGTTTGTCTTTTCAATAGCTATTGCAGAATACGTCTGGCAGAGTAGTGAAAAATACCAGCCCTTATTGTTTACTGGAACAATCTACACACCTGGCATATGTGCATAATTATGAATAGACGTGTCCGTATTCCAAGCGGTTTTCAAGATTTACTAATATGCTTCATATTAAATCAGGGTAAATAGCGTGCATCTGCAAACTATTGCAAAATTGCTCTATACATAGGCTACATTAGTGCAGGGCACACAGAGCTAATTTGCCAATTGCAGATGATTCCAATGTAAGCATTAAAAAAAGCCAACCAAACCGCTTCTTGGTAGTACTCTTAGACTGTGCACCATGTACCATCTACTGTCCCTTTAACAGCAGAGAGTATTTTTATATTTTTCTTTTCTGTCTCTTCTGTACTATATTTCTTTGTTATTCCTCTTTCTGTTAATGTGATTTATCTGCTTCACTGTGCATCATAAGGAGAAACAGCTTCAATAGAAGGATTTAGTGGGAGTCTGGAGATTGTAAGTATTGACAGAATGCAGAAACACAAACACAGCTGAGGAATGATGTGCCAACGCGAGTAATTAAAGCCAGTGCAATTCTCCACATAGGTGCGCCCTTGTATTGTTTGGAAGATTTAAAATGTGATTACATCCAGTAAAACATATGGCTGTTCTACTACTGCTGTGCTATTTCCAACACAAAATGAGAGAAGTGTTTTAAATCCCCACAGATTGTCTAAGGAAGAAATTAGAGAGCGCCTCGAATATGTTACCATTCCCATTCTCTGGTCGCTGTGTTTACCTGGTTACAGATGTCTTATTCTGCTGCTATTACAGGTGTTAAAATGTTGCTAAAAACTGCAGTTTGTTGTTGTTTTTTTAAATTAACAATGAGCCAAAATTCAAGTTAACACAACTTTTTATCTTGCATTGCAGGTACTTTTGTTGTTATTATCACTCCTCTATCCATCCTCGCAATTTAATTAAAAAAGGACTTCTTTTAACACTCAAAACTAATACAAAGGTACTTATTAGCTGGAAACATTGGCCTAGTCAAGGGCAAAAATGCTGTTGGTAAACATCACTTAAGCATGAGTAATATTCCTTGAGTATATTGCACTCTTTAGTATTGCTCAGGTGTGTAATTTACCTCAGGTAAAAGACTTCCATGAGAACCAATTCATGTTGGATAATGCTTGAGCAGAAAGCAGATGTAGTGTAAAAGTTCGGCTCAAGTAGTAGAGTTTTTGGGTAAGCCCTTCGCTACACATCTTCCTTTTTTTGAATAAGGAATACCTAGGTTTAAAGGGCGCTAAAAGAGAAAGCCTGAAATGAGAATAAGGGATGAAGCATATTTGTCTGGTAGGCCGAGGCCAGCTGGTGTGAGGTCACTATTACATCAGAATGATCCTCCTGGTTGGATCTGTAGGCTGCTAAATAACCCTCTGCAGGGATGTCCCCTTATTGGATTTGCACTTCAGTCAGCCTCACACCGTGTTGCTCTGTTCTTGGGGTCTGCCAGCTTTCTGTCCTCTAGTTTATTCTTGTATACTGACCCTTTTTGTGTTATAACCTTGTGTTTATCTGTAGTATGTAGTTTTGGGGTACCTGTGCCCAGCCCTCTTGGCAGGGGCGTAGCTACAGGTCACTCAGTGGTCTCAATTTAGAAGGGACCCCTTCAGTCAGTAGGGGCATTCCTATAGGGGGGCTCAACCTGCATCATGCCCCCCCCCTATAATAGAGGACAAAAAGTATATGCAGATATACTTTTCATAGTTTTCAGATGAGAAGTAGCTGTTAAAATGTCTGTTGATACAAATAAGACCATCCAGCAGTATACAAAGCTGACACATTTTCTTTCTACAGTACCCAAACTACAGCAGTGGAACACTGTATCTGGCTCCCTTTCATGTCATAGAATCATAGATTTTAATGGCAGACAGGAACCATAGGCCAAGCAAGTCTGCTTGATATCTCCCAAAAGTATAAACGTATCTATTTCGTAGGATAGCCTTATGCTTAGCCCAGGCATTCTTAAAGTCCCCCACAGTGTTTATCACCTCTTCTGGAACATTATTCAACCACCCTTTCTGTAAAGAACCGTTTTCGCAAATTACTTCTGAATCTAATACACTCCAGCTTAAGATCATGAACCCTTGTTCTTGAATTTTTCTTTATGTGAAAATGCTCTCAGCCTCAGCTTTACTAAGCCCCTAATATACTTGAAAGTTGCTATCATATCACCTCTTTCCTTTCTCTCCTCTAAGCTATACATATTTAGGTCATTGAGCCTCTTCTGGTAAGTTTTATTTTTTAGACCATGTACCATTTTAGTATCCTCCTTTGCACAGATTCCAGTTTGTTGATATCCTTCTGAAGATATGGCCTCCAGAACTGCACCCTATACTCAAGATAAGGCCTAACTAATGATCTATAAAGTGGCATAAGAACCTTACTAGTGAAAATACCTCTAGCAATACACCCAAGCAGTCTACTGGCCTTACTTGCTGCAATGCTACATTGTTCAGTAAATTTTAAATCATGTTCCTTTAAGTCCTGTTCCTCATTTGTAACTGTGAGTAAAGTGTCATTGAGTCTGTAATTAACATTTTGAATTTTCTTCCCTAAATGCCTAATTTTGCACTTGGGAGCTGAAAAGAATAATTTGTGTACAGTTTCCAACAAGCTTTCTGCTTATTGTATTGTACTGTTAAAAGGATAGTAGGTCTTAATTGCTTGTTAGTATAGTAATCAAACCGCCACTTTATTTTTTTAAAAAAATGTAAAATAAATATTATATTTATATTACCAATCTTCGTCCGTTTTATGGACCAGCTCCTCCCACCCGCAACTTCCTGATTTTTATTCAGTCTTACGTATACAGCGGTCCCACCCGCTGTTTACATAGAGGCAATGCGCGCTCCCGGCTATGAGAACGACCGCACATGTGTTAAACGCTGATGCAGATGTCTAGCAACATAGCATTCAATGAATGAATGCATTCATACAGTACAGCAGCATTACATTGATACTTTCCTAGCGCTCCAAAAGTTGTTGAATAAATTACTAAGTCCAACAAATGTTAAATAGCGCATGCGCGAAATGTGCACGCGCGTCATATCATTGTTAGAACAGCTTTCTTACGCAAGCGCAATACAGACGCATGACGTTAACAAAAGGGGTTTGGTCCCCCCGGGGGGGATTCAATTATTGGTTGACAAGATCAAGCCTACAATGTCAATCAATAATCCAAGATGGCGGGTGGAAGATAAAAAGTACGATCGCAACGATATAAACCAAAAATAATCGGTAATTACAAATTTATTAAAAAAATGATGAATTAAAGTGCAGGTATTTTAACTTCAATTTTAATGCTGTATTTACAATGCAGACAGAGTTTACATTTACTTTAATATAAAATATTTTGTTATGCAAAGTAATGTAATATATTTTATTATTTATTTATTTATTGTGTTCCCAGAACTGGAAATTCACAATGCTTTGTATCAAGACTAACCCTGCTACATCTATGTCAATAATTGCAATCAGCAGATAACAACAGAAAAACAATGCAGTGTACGCTAAACGAATAAGCATAGCTAGCTTTCAGCTAGATTACAAGTTTTGTATTATGGTGCGGTACGGCTATACCACTGAAATATTGACCATTGTGCGTGGAATGGCAGGTCTCCCGTATTACAAGTCACGGCGGTATAGCTATACCGCAAGCGTTTTATATGCGGCACCATATATGTGATCGCTCACTTCAACTAAAAACTGGCATTGCTGGCTTTTGCGGACGCTGCTGCATATGTAATCTCCCCCCTGGTATCTCAGTCTAACATATAGCAAGCAAGGGAATTTAGGTGCAATGTAGAACTCGCCAATTAAAGGAATAACGTGTGGGTGGTTCTCATTCATTCTCAGCATCATGAAAGAAATTAATTTTTTAGGTAAGCTTAAATTTTGTTTTCTTTCATAAGGTGATGAGAGTCCACAAGCCATTACTCCTGGGAACTAAAACCCAAGCTGTGGAGTCTACGAGTAATTGAGCAGGCGAAAAATGATAGCAGGCAACTACTTACAGATACTGCAGCCTGTAGGACTTTACTGCTAATAGCTGCCTCCGAAGAGGCAAAACATATAAATGGTGGAACTTAGACAAATTATGAAAATAAGAACAAGTTGCTGCTTTGCAAATCTGTTGAACAGAAGCCTCATTTGCATGCTCTATCTGAATCACAAAAGAAAACATTTGGGTTCAGTGTCCCTTTAATCTTAGACTATAAATAAATAGGCCCCTATTTATCATAGGTCTTGCGGACCTGATCCGACAGTGCGGATCAGGTCCGCAAGACCTTGCTAAATGCGGAGAGCAATACGCTCTCCGCATTTAACATTGCACCAGCAGCTCACAAGAGCTGCTGGTACAACGCCGCCCCAGCAGGGAGGTGTCAATCAACCCGATCGTACTTGATCGGGTTGATTTCCGGTGATTCCTGTCCGCTTGCTCAGAGTAGGCGGACAGGGTTATGGAGCAGCGGTCTTTAGACCGCTGCTTCATAACTTGTGTTTCTGGCAAGTCTGAAGACTCTCCAGAAACACGGGCCCACAAGCTCCATACAGAGCTTGTTAAATGGGCCCCATAGAGTCTACATAGTAATGATGGTAAAGTCTGTGAAATAAACATGTCCCCTGGAGAGCCCATACAGTGCTGTGTAAATATCAGTAGAGGATATGTTGGTGGAGTATAACTACGACCCAGCAGAAGGAAGCTAATAAACAAGTCTTTGTGTCACCTGTGGCAGACTTGTTACTATCTCCCATAGGGTATAATTTTGTCACTACCCAGTACTCCATACTCCCCTTTCTCCCAATAATAGCTCTCTGAGGGGGAATATAGGTCTCAAGTCAGTCTGAGAAACCCTTTCAACAAAGAATCTGGAGCACCTCATTTATTTGCCTTCTCCTGTGGAGGCAAAGACAAGGCTGAGATACCAGAGAGGTGGGAGGGATTAAAAGCTCTTTGAATGTTTGGGGATCTTTGCATCCTTCTAGTGGCCAGGACTTGAATCCCAAGAGTAATGGCTTGTGGATTCTCACCACCTTATGAAAGGAAGCCCGTTAATTTGTATTACAAAGGGACTTGGCTAATATCTTATTGTATAGCAAGTAACAACACAATAGAAATGTCTTATAATTATTTTTTTTTACTGCCCCTTTGAAAGTAAACTTAAAGTCAAAATCAAACTTTTATAATTAAGACAGACTATGCAATTGTAAATAATATTCTAATTTACTTATATTGTCAAATTTGCAGGGTTCACTTGGCACCCTTTGTTGAACAGCAAACTTACACCTAGATTGCGAGTTTTGCGTTAGAGGCTGTGCGGTGCTAACGAGCAGTTTTCCCTCACCGCTCACTTACATGCAGCGCTGGTATTACGAGTTTTCAGAAACCCGTCGTTAAAAGACAAGAAGTGAGCGTTAAGCAAAATTTTGCTCATTACCGCACTCCAATACCAGTGCTGCTTAAGTCAGCGGTAAGCTGGTCGTACGTGCTCGTGCATGATTTCCCCATAGGAATCAACGGGGAGAGCCGGCTGAGAAAAAGTCTAACACCTGCAAAAAAGCAGCGTAAAACTCAGTAACGCAGCCCCATTGATTCCTATGGGGAAATAAAAGTTATGTCTACACCTAACACCCTAACATGAACCCCGAGTCTAAACACCCCTAATCTTACACTTATTAACCCCTAATCTGCCGCCCCCGACATCGCGGACACCTACATTATATTATTAACCCCTAATCTGCCGCTCTGGACACCGCCGCCACCAACATTATAGTTATGAACCCCTAATCTGCTGCCCCCAACATCACTGACACCTACATTATATCTATTAACCCTTAATCTTCCGCCCCCAGTGTCGCCGCAACCTACCTACACTTTTAACCCCTAATCTGCCGCCCCCAACATCGCCACCACTATAATAAACATATTAAACCCTAAACCGCCGCACTCCAGCCTCGCAAACATTAGTTAAATATTATTAACCCCTAATCTGCCGCCCCTAACATCGCCACCACCTACCTACATGTATTAACCCCTAATCTGCCGCCCCCAACGTCGCCGCCACTATATTAAAGTTATTAACCCCTAAACCTAAGTCTAACCCTAACACCCCCTAGCTTAAATATAATTTAAATAAATCTAAATAAATATTCCTATCATTAACTAAATTATTCCTATTTTAAACTAAATACTTACCTATAAAATAAACCCCAAGCTAGCTACAATATAACTAATTGTTAAATTGTAGCTATCATAGGGTTTATTTTTATTTTACAGGCAAGTTTGTATTTATTTTAACTAGGTAGAATAGTTATTAAATAGTTATTAATTATTTAATAACTACCTAGTTAAAATAAAGACAAATTTACCTGTAAAATAAAACCTAACCTAAATTACACTAACACCTAACACTACAATATAATTAAATAAATTAACTAAATTAAATACAATTACCTAAGTTAAATTAAAATAGCTAATGTACAAAAACAAACAAACACTAAATTACAGAAAATAATAAACATATTACAGATATTTAAACTAATTACACCTAATCTAATAGCCCTATTAAAATAAAAAAGCCCCTAGCCTAAACTAAACTACCAACAGCCCTTAAAAGGGCCTTTTGCGGGGCATTGCCCCAAAGTAATCAGTTCTTTTACCTGTAAAAAAAAATACAAACAACCCCCCCAACAGTAAAACCCACCACCCACACAACCAACCCCCCAAATAAAATACTATCTAAAAAAACCTAAGCTCCCCATTGCCCTGAAAAGGGCATTTGGATGGGCATTGCCCTTAAAATGGCAGTTAGCTCTTTTGCCACCCAATCCCTAACCTAAAAATAAAACCCACCCAATACAACCTTAAAAAAACCTAACACTAACCCCCTGAAGATCGACTTACTGGGAGACGTCTTCATCCAAGCCGGGCCGAAGTCCTCAACGAAGCCGTGAGAAGTCTTCATCCAAGCCGGGCGAAGTGGTCCTCCAGACGGTCAGAAGTCTTCATCCAGACGGCATCTTCTATCTTCATCCATCCGGTGCGGAGCGGGTCCATCTTCAAGACATCCGACGTGGAGCATCCTCTTCATCCGGAGTCTTCTTACTGAATGACGGTACCTTTAAGTGACGTCATCCAAGATAGCGTCCCTTAGATTCCGATTGGCTGATAGAATTCTATCAGCCAATCGGAATTAAGGTAGAAAAAATCCTATTGGCTGATGCAATCATAGGATAAAACGCATGCGCAATATCTACCTACCTTTCAACCGCAATCCCCCACCGCAATAACTAATAAACACCTAGATTACGAGTTTAGCGGTAACAGGGGTGCAGTGCAAAAAAGCAGCATTCAGCTCTTAACGCAGCCCCATTGATTCCTATGGAGAAAATAAATTTATGTCTACACCTAACAACCTAAAATGAACCCCGAGTCTAAACACCCCTAATTTTACACTTATTAACCCCTAATCTGCCGCCCCCGACATCGCCGACACCTACATTATATTATTAACCCCTAATCTGCTGCTCCGGACACTGCCGCCACCTACATTATACTTATTAACCCTTAATCTGCTGCCCCCAACATCGCCGACACCTACATTATATTTATTAACCCCTAATCTACCGCCTCCAACGTCGCCGCCACTATATTAAAGTTCTTAACCCCTAAACCTAAGTCTAACCCTAACCCCCCTAACTTAAATATAATTTAAATAAATCTAAATAAAATAACTACAATTAACAAAATTTTTCCTATTTAAAACTAAATACTTACCTATAAAATAAACAGGTAAGTCCTTCAATTCCGATTGGCTGATAGAATTCTATCAGCCATTTGGAATTAAGGTAGAAAAAATCCTATTGGCTGATGCAATTAGCCAATAGGATTGAACTCGCATTCTATTGGCTGATCCAATCAGCCAATAGAATGCAAGCTCAATCCTATTGGCTGACTGGATCAGCCAATAGGATTGAACTTCAATTCTATTGGCTGATTGCATCAGCCAATAGGATTATTTCTACCTTAATTCCAATAGAATTCTATCAGCCAATCGGAATTAAGGTAGAAAAAATCCTATTGGCTGATGCAATCAGCCAATAGGATTGAACTCGCATTCTATTGGCTGATCCAATCAGCCAATAGAATGCAAGCTCAATCCTATTGGCTGATTGGAATTCTATCAGCCAATCGGAATTGAAGGGACGCCATCTTGGATGACGTCATTTAAAGGAACCTTCATTCTTCAGTTGAACATCGTTTGAAGAGGATGCTCCGCGTCGGATGTCTTGAAGATGGAGCCGCTCCGCGCAGGATGGATGAAGATAGAAGATGCAGCCTGGATGAAGACTTCTGCCCGTCTGGAAGACCTCTTCTTCCCGGCTTGGATGAAGACTTCTGCCCGTCTGGAGGACCACTTTGCCTGGCTTCGTTGAGGACTTCGGCCCGGTTGGGTGAAGACTTCTCAAGGTAGGGTGATCTTTAAGGGGTTAGTGTTAGGTTTATTAAGTGGGTATTGGGTGGGTTTTAGAGTAGGGTTGGTTGTATGGGTGGTGGGTTTTAATGTTGGGGGGTATTGTACTTTTTTTTTACAGGTAAAAGAGCTGATTACTTTGGGGCAATGCCCCACAAAGGCCCTTTTAAGGGCTATTTGTAATTTAGTGTAGGGTAGGGCTTTTTTATTTTGGGGGGCTTTTTTTTGTTAGGGGGATTAGAGTAGGTGTAATTAGTTTTAAATTCTTGTAATTATTTTATTATTTTCTGTAATTTAGTGTTTGGTTTTTTTTGTACTTTAGATCATTTTTTAAAATTGTAATTAATTGTATTTAGTTTAGTTAATTAATTTAATTATAGTGTAGTGTTAAGTGTAATTGTAACATAAGTTAGGTTTTATTTTACAGGTAAATTTGTCTTTATTTTAGCTAGGTAGTTATTAAATAGTTAATAACTATTTAATAACTATTGCACCTAGTTAAAATAAATACAAACTTGCATGTTAAATAAAAATAAACCCTAAACTAGATACAATGTAATTATTCGTTATATTGTACCTATCTTAGGGTTTATTTTATAGGTAAGTATTTAGTTTTAAATAGGAATAATTTAATTAATGATAGTAATTTTATTTAGATTTATTAAAATTATATTTCAGTTAGGGGGTGTTAGGTTTAGGGTTGGACTTAGGTTTAGGGGTTAATAACTTTATTATAGTGGCGGCGACGTTGGGGGTGGCAGATTACTGGTTAATAAATGTAGGTAGGTGTCGGCGATGTTAGGGCAGGCAAATTAGGGGTTAATAATATTTAACTAATGTTTGCGATGCGGGAGTGCGGCGGTTTAGGGGTTAATATATTTATTATAGTGGCGGCGATGTCCAGTTCGGCAGATTAGGGGTTAAAAATTTATTTTAGTGTTTGCGATGTGGGGGGGCCTCAATTTAGGGGTTAATTGGTAGTTTATGGGTGTTAGTGTACTTTTAAGCACTTTAGTTAAGAGTTTTATGCTACGGTGTTGTAGTGTAAAACTCTTAACTACTGACTTTTAAATGCGGTATCAGTCTTGACAGGAGAGGCTGTACCGCTCACTTTTGGTTAGACTCGTAATAACGGCGCTATGCAAGTCCCATTGAAAATATAGGATACGCAATTGATGTAAGTTTATTTGTGGTATTTCCGATTCTGGCCAAAAAAGTGAGCAGTACACCTGTTCCTGCAAGACTCGTAATACCAGTGGGCGTTAAAAAGCAGCGTTGGGACCTCTCAACTCTGCTTTTTAACCCTAACGCCCAACTAGTAATCTAGCCGAATGTATATTAACCCCTATATCCACCATCAAACCCACACCACAAGTAATAATTACATTATTAACCCCTATATTCGCCAACCCCAACATCGCAAACTACCTAATGTATTAACCCCTAATCCACCATTAACCCACATCGCAAAGTCCCTATTAAAATTATTAACCCCTAAATTGCCATTAACCCACTTCGCAAAGTCCCTAGTAAAACTATTAACCCCTAAACCGCCATTAACCCACAGCGCAAATAAATAATTAATTTATTAAGCCCCCTAACCTAACACCCCCTAAATTAACCCAAATTATCTAAATTAAAAATTACTTAAGTTACTAACTATTAAAATAAAAAACCTAACATTACTTTTAAAAAAAAGTTTAGTAAAATAAAAAAATATAACAGAAAATAAAAAAATATAATATTACAGAAAATAATAAATATAATAATAATAATAATAATAATAATAATAATAAATATAATAATAATAATAATAATAATAAATATAATATTACAGAAAATAATAAACAAATTATCAAACATTAAAAAAATTAAGCCTAATCCCTATGAAAATAAAAAAGACCCCCAAAATAAAAACACCCCCTAATCTAATGCTAAACTACCAATAGCCCTTAAAAGGGCTTTTTGCAGGGCATTGACCTAAGTTAAACAGCTCTTTTACATTCAAAATAAACAAAGTCCCCCCTATCAGTAAAACCCCCCACCCACCAAACCCCCCAAAATAAAAAAACTAACACTAAGAAACCTAATCTACCCATTGCCCTGAAAATGGCATTTGTATGGGCATTGCCCTTAAAAGGGCATTTAGCTCTTTTGCTGCCCATCCCTAATCTAAATAAACCCCCCAATTTAAAAAAACAAAACAAAAACCTAAGTCTAAACCCCAGGTTGGTACTCACGGTTCCTGAAGTCCGGCGGAGAAGGTCCTGTTCCAGGTGGTGAAGTCTTCTTCCAAGCGGCGACCTCTTCTTTCTTCTTGCAGGAACAAGCCGCCATGGAGCGGAGGGCGGAGCTGAAGACCGATGACCGCCAATAGGATAAGAGCTACTGAAATCCTATTGGCTGTTCAAATCAGACAATAGGATGAGAGCTAGTGAAATTCTATTCGCTATTCAAATCAGCCAATAGAATTTCAGTAGCTCTCATCCTATTGGCTGTTTTGAACAGCCAATAGGATTTCAGTAGCTCTCATCCTATTGGCTGATTTGAATTTGAAGAATCAAATCAGCCAATAGGAATTCAAGGGACGCCCTCTATAATCACGTACCTTGAATTCACTATTCAGTGTACGGCGGAGATCGTACAAAGAGGATCCTCCACGCTCCATCGCTCCGTGGTTGACAGTCTTCAGTTCCAGGGTCGCCGGTCTTCAGTACCAGGATCGCCGGTCTTCAGTTCCAGGGTCGCCGGTCTTCAGTTCCAGGGTCGCCGGTCTTCAGCTCCACAGTCAACAGTCTTCAGCTCCGCCCTCCGCTCCGTGCTGGCTTGTTCCTGGAAGAAGAAAGAAGAGGTCGCCGCTTGGAAGAAGACTTCACCGCCCAGAACAGGACCTTCTCCACCGAACTTCAGGAACCGTGAGTACCAACCTGGGAGTTAGACTTGGGGTTTTTTTAAAAAAAAAAAAAAATGTGGGGGGGTTTATTTAGATTAAGGATAGGCAGCAAATCTAAATGCCCTTTTAAGGTCAATGCCCATACAAATGCCCTTTTCAGGGCAATGGGTAGATTAGGTTTATTAGTGTTAGGTTTTTTCTATTTTGGGGGGTTTGGTGGGTGGGGTTTTTTTTAATGTTAAGGGGGACTTTATTTATTTTTAATGTAAAAGAGCTGTTTAATTTAGAGCAATGCCCTGCAAAAAGCCCTTTTAAGGGCTATCGGTAGTTTAGCATTAGATTAGGGGGTGTTTTTATTTTGGGGTGGCTTTTTTATTTTCATAGGGATTAGGTTTAATTTTTTTATGTTTGATCATTTTTTTTTATTATTTTCTGTAATATTAGATTATTTGTTTTATTAATGTTAGCTTAATTTAAACTTAGTTGTTTTTTTTTTTAAAGTAATGTTAGGTTTTTTATTTATTTTTTTGAAGATTTTTTTTTTTATTGAGGAGCATGTTCAGACATATATTATTACATTACAGTAGAACATGAAACTTTACAGAGACATTAACCAGTTATACAACAGGAGTTGGCTAGCAATCTGGGTATAATACCTATTACAAACAATTTTGGGTACAGTAGACAATATACAAAGTTTGAGTTCATAGTTACTCATTAATCTAGAACCTTGAACCTTAGGTTTTTCAAATAAATTATATTAAGTAGTTCCTTATGCAGCTACATCTGATAGATAAAATCTCTGATACAGTTTCTAAAGTATCAATAATATAAGGAATTGCCAATTATGGGATGGGAAAAGGGCATAGGTGTATTGTCTATCTGGTAAACTGTGTTCCCACAGACAATGGGCATGTCAGGGTATAAGTATGAATCTGAAAAGTATAAAGGATCTAGCTGCACTTCAAGTAGTGTAAGACGTGTAAAAGTGATACAGATAAATGGGGAAATGGAGGCAGAGTGTGGGTAATGTAACCTCTTTTGAGGATAGGAGTCTTGTAGTAATACAGAGCAGCAAGAGCAGGCAGAGCGGAAGGGGTGGGAGAGGGGGGCTTGGGTTTGTGTAGTCTGTAGTAGGAGAAAAGAGGGATGAGGGTATGTAGGGGGAGGGAGGAGTATCCCCACAGACAGGATATGAAACAGAGTAGGGTTAAGGAAATAAAAAGAGTAATTCCTGGGTTCCTGTGGAGTGAGGTAAATCGTTAGGTGAGAAATATAATGTATCAATCTGAGAGAACCCGGCCAGGGTCTATAAAACTTTAGATTGATGGTACCATTAACTATGTAACAACCTGTAAATGTAAAGAGTATCGCATATCTTCAGTAAATCAGATATTAATGAACCTTAACAGATAAAACCACTCATACTATTATTAAAGCAGCAATGCACTGATTAGTGGGAGTGGGGAAGGAAGGTAGGGCCTATATCTGTATATATGGGATCTTGAATCAATCGTGTCCAGTTTTCTGATCTCAACAGGTATCATCTAGGGGGTAGGGGAATTAGGTAAACCTAGGTGAGTGTGTGCATATATCAACATTAGATAACTTGCTAAACCTATATCTATAGACAGACTGTATCTATGGGTCTATCATAGCTAATATATTTAGGGTAATTGGGCTGCAAGTACCGACTCAAGTAAATGCCTAGCTGAGAACTTCCAAACTTAAGTTATATATAAACATGGCTTTCTGTAATTAGCCTATAGGAGTTGATACAAAAATCAAACAGCATAGGTATACATTAGAGTCAGTTAAAATGAGTTTTTTTATTTTAATAGTTAGTAACTTCAGTAATTTTTAAGTTAGGTAATTTGGGTTAATTTAGGGGGTGTTAGATTAGGGGGCTTAGTTATTTAATTATTTATTTGCTTTGTGGGGGATGGCGGTTTAGGGGTTAATAGTTTTAATAGGGACTTTGCGATGTGAGTTAATGGCGGAATAGGGATTAATACATTAGGTAGTTTGCGATGTTGGGGTTTGCGGATATAGGGGTTAATAATTAACTATTACTTGTGATGTGGGTTTGATCGCGGATATAGGGGTTAATAATTTTATTAGGCCTATTGTGTTGTGGGGGGGGGTTGTTGGTTTAGTGGTTAATACTTTTATTAGTTCCGATGTGGGTTTGATGGGGGATATAGGGGTTTTACGTGTCAGGTTTATTTTTGGGAGGCGGGTTAGACGTTTACAGGAGATTTTTATATATTTTTTTATTTTTCTTAGGCGCAGGCAGTTTCTAAAGTGCTGTAAGTCACTGGCGACTCCAGAAATTTGTATTTACGCACATTTCTGGACATCGCTAGTTTATCCGTCTTACGGCACTTTATGAACTGTAATACCCCGATGTGCAACGTGAAATTAAGGGCGGCACGGGTTGCAGCACTTGTGCTGAAGCCTGCGCCTAATATGTAATCTCGCCCCTAGCTTTCCCTGTTCCTTTAAAATGTCATACTTCCAAATACACCATGTGCAGTTCTCTTTTTGAAAATGAATAACAAAAAAATAAAAAATAAATTGCCTTGACCGAGTTGCAGTAACACATCAGCTATTTCATTCTATTATGGAGAAATGATTCTACTTGCTTCAAATCCATATGACTTTACGTTAATAAATCCTAGACATTGGTTCTTGATGCCCTGTGCTCTACTGTTAATATTCCCCTGTTTTATCTGTTCAATTTGCTCATTATTTTTCCTTACCCATGATAACATTTATTTAAGGCATAAGAGATTTCCCAGTTGTTCGCAGCATCTGTCTCCAACACCATCAGAGAGATGAGGGGCTCAGGTTTAATGTCTAACTAGGTCAGCGCAGTCTTTATTCCTTCTGCAGTGTATAAAAAAATATACATGATTCATGTTGGGACAATTACAGCTTTCATGATATTCAAAGCTTTAGTATTACTTTAAATCTAAATCCCAGACTATGAAGAACTGCATTTATGTATCCCAAACTCTATCATTCTGTGCTGTGTAATCACTTTGTTGCCTATAAATTGATTCATAAAAGTGTACCCTGCAATCTTCAATAAACTTCTGATCCTCATTTAGCGTCTGTAAAAAAAGAAAAAGTACTGAGAAACAGATGTGGATGCTAAGCTGTTTGTCTTAGGTGTAAATTTAAAGGGACATTAAGGGCACAGTAAACACTTTCAGGTTGTAATATAAAATGTTATAATACATTAATACATGGTAAAACAACTTTGCAATATACTTTCATTATTATGCTTGTTTTTCTGTAATTTAAGTCTGAAAACTGTGTATTTTCGAGTCCTGAAATTGAACTAGCATATGGCAGATTTCAGAAGCCTAACCTTGACACATATTGCTCCTAATTTGCAGTTTGTTATCTTATCATTTCTGCTGAAGCCAAACAATTGAACTTTATTTAGTAAAATGTCATTGGCAAGACATAGGGGCCTATTTATGAAAGGCCTGTTGGACATGATACGACAGTGTGAATAAGGTCCGACAGACCTCGCTGAATGCGGAGAGCAATACGCTCTCCGTATTCAGCATTGCACCAGCAGCTCTTGCAACGCCGGGGGGTGTCAATCAACCCGATCGTACTCAGAGCAGGCGGACAGGTTATGGAGCAGTGGTCTTTAGACCGCTGCTTTATAACTGGTGTTTCTGGTGAGCCTGCAGGCTCGCCAGAAACACGGGCCCTCAAGCTCCATTCGGAGCTTGATAAATGGGCCCCTAAGTCTAAATTATTAAATAAAGCTATTAACCCCTAAACAGCCGTTCCCCGACATCACCGACACTAATTAAACCTATTAACCCCTAAACCGGCGTTCCCAAACATCACTGACACGCGCTAAACATATTAACCCCTAAACCGCAGTTCCCCAACATCGCCGACACTAACTAAATAACTAAATAAAGCTATTAACCCCTAAACCGCCATTCCCAGACATCGCCGACACTAACTAAACCTATTAACCCCTAAACCACCATTCCCAAATATCCCCAAAATGAACTAAACACATTAACCCCTAAACCGCCATTCCCAAACATCGCCAACACTAACTAAACCTATTAATGCCTAAACCGCCAGCCCCCACATCGCAGCAACCTAAATTAAACTATATTAACCCCTAACCCTAAACCTAACACCCCCTAACTTTAACATAATTAAAATAGACCTAAATTAAAGTTACAGTTATTAACTAAATAAATAATAAATAAATACAAACTTACTCGTAAAATAAAAATGAAATCTAAGCTAGCTACAATATAGGTTAGGTTTAACTTTATTTTTATTTTGTGGGTTTGGGAGGTGGGGGTTTGTATTCTGTTAGGGGGTGTTTGTTTTTTCTTTTTTTAGCAAAAGAGCTTTTAAGGACCCTTGGTAGTTTATTATAGATTGGGTTTTTTTATTTTTGGGTGTTTTTTTTTTTTTAAACGGGGTATTAGAATAGGAATGATTTTCATTGTCTAAGATGGCGTCCCTTAGATTCCGATTGGCTGATAGAATTCTATCAGCCAATCGGAATTAAAGTAGAAAAAATTCTATTGGCTGATGCAATCAGCCAATAGGATTGAGCTGGCATTCTATTGGCTGTTCCAATCAGCCAATAGAATGCAAGCTCAATCCTATTGGCTGATTGGATGGATTGGATTGAAGTTCAATCCTATTGGCTGATCCAATCAGCCAATAGGATTTTTTCTACCTTAATTCCGATTGGATGCTAGAATTCTATCAGCCAATAGGAATCTAAGGGACAACATCTTGGATGACGTCACTTAAAGAGATAATTATTACGAAGAAGCCTTCGTTTGAAGAGGATGCTCCGCGTCGGATGTCTTGAAGATGGACCCGCTCCGCGCCGGAAGGATGAAGATAGAAGATGCTGTCTGGATGAAGACTTCTGCCCGTCTGGAGGACCACTTCTGCCCGTCTGGAGGACCACTTCTGTCCGTCTGGAGAACCACTTCTGCCGGCTTGGTTGAGAACATCTTGCCGCTTGGATGAAGACTTCTCCCAGTAAGTGAATCTTCGGGGGTTAGTGTTAGGGTTTTTTTAAGGGTGTATTGGGTGGGTTTATTTTTTAGGTTAGGGCTTTGGGCCTGCAAAAGAGCAAAATTCCCTTTTAAGGGCAATGCCCATCCAAATGCCCTTTTCAGGGCAATGGGGAGCTTAGGTTTTTTTAGTTAGTATTTCATTTGGGGGGTTGGTTGTGTGGGTGGTGGGTTTTACTGTTGGGGGGTTGTTTGTATTTTTTTTTTACAGGTAAAAGAGCTGATTACTTTGGGGCAATGCCCCGCAAAGGCCCTTTTAAGGGCTATTGATAGTTTAGTTTAAGCTAGGGTTTTTTTTTATTTTGGGGGGGATTTTTTATTTTGATAGGGCTATTAGATTAGGTGTAATTAGTTTAAAGATCTGTAATTAGTTTTTTTATTTTCTGTAATTTAGTGTTTTTTTTTGTGATTTAGCTAATTTAATTTATTTCATTGTATTTAATTTAGTTAATTTGTTTAATTGTATTTAATTTAGTTAATTTATTTAATTGTAGTGTAGTGTTAGGTGTTATTGTAACTTAGGTTAGGTTTTATTTTACAGGTAACTTTGTCTTTATTTTAACTAGGTAGCTATTAAATCATTAATAACTATTTAGTAACTATTCTACCTAGTTAAAATAAATACAAACGTGCCTGTAAAATAAAAATAAACCCTAAGCTAGATACAATGTAACTATTAGTTATATTGTAGCTAGCTTAGGGTTTATTTTATAGGTAAGTATTTAGTTTTAAATAGGAATAATTTAGTTAATGACAGAAATTTTATTTAGATTTGTATTTATTTTAGCTAGGTAATTATTAAATAGTTAATAACTATTTAGTAACTATTCTACCTAGTTAAAATAAATACAAACGTGCCTGTAAAATAAAAATAAACCCTAAGCTAGATACAATGTAACTATTAGTTATATTGTAGCTAGCTTAGGGTTTATTTTATAGGTAAGTATTTAGTTTTAAATAGGAATAATTTAGTTAATGACAGAAATTTTATTTAGATTTATTTTAATAATAGGGGGTGTTAGGGTTAGGGTTAGACTTAGGTTTAGGGGTTAATACATTTAATATAGTGGCGGCGACGTTGGGGGCGGAAGATTAGGGGTTAATAAGTGTAGGTAGGTTGCAGCGACATTGGGGGTGGCAGATTAGGGGTTAATAAATATAATGTAGGTGGCGGTGATGTTGTGGGCAGCAGATTAGTTCATAAGTATAATGTAGGTAGCGGCGATGTCCGGAGCGGCAGATTAGGGATTAATAAGTATAATGTAGGTAGCGGCGATGTCAGGGGCGGCAGATTAGGGGTTAATAAGTGTAAGATTAGGGGTGTTTAGACTCGGGGTTCATGTTAGGGTGTTAGGTGTAAACATAAAATGTGTTTCCCCATAGGAATCAATGGGGCTGCGTTACTGAGCTTTACGCTGCTTTATTGCAGGTGTTAGACTTTTTCTCAGCGGGCTCTCGCCATTAATGTCTATGGGGAAATCGTGCACGAGCACGTACGACCAGCTCACTGCTCACTTAAGAAGCGCTGGTATTGAAGTGCGGTATGGAGTACAATTTTGCTCTACGCTCACTTCTTGCCTTTTAATGCCGGGTTTGTAAAAACCTGTAATACCAGCGCTGTAGGTAAGTGAGCAGTGAGAAAAAACTGCTCGTTAGCACCGCATAGCTCCTAAAGCAAAACTCGTAATCTGACCGTTTGTTTGTTATTTTTTGTAATGGTAATTTTTTTATTTTTTGTAATTTTAGTGGGTTTTTTTTTGTAATGTTAGGTTTTAGTGTAAGGCAGCTTAGGTTTTACTTTTATTTCACATGTAAGTTTGTATTTATTTTACTTAGGTAGTTAGTAAATAGTTAATAACTATTTATTAACTAGTCTACCTAGTTAAAATTAATACAAACTTTAATGTGAAATAAAAATAAAACCTTAACTAGCTACAATATAACTATTAGTTATATTGTATCTAGCTTAGGTTTCATTTTTATTTCAGAGGTAAGTTTGTATTTAGTTTTAAATAGGTATTATTTACTATTTAGTTAATAATTGTAACTTTAATTTAGGTCTATTTTAAATATGTTGAAGTTAGTGGTTGTTAGGTTTAGGGGTTAATGTAGGTTAATTAAAGGGACATGAAACCCAATTTTTTTTCCCATGATTTAGAAAGAGCATGCATTTTTAAACAACTTTTTAATTTGCTTATATTATCTAATTTGTTTTATTCCCTTGATAATCTTTGCTGAAAAACATATTTAGATAGGCTCAGTCACTGCTGATTGGTTGCTGCACATAGAAGCCATGTGTGATTGGCTCACCCATGTGCCTTGCTATTTCTTCAACAAAGAATATCTAAAAAAATTAAGCAACATAAATAAATAGAAGTTAATTGGAATGTTTTTTAAATTTGTATTCTCTATCTGAATCATGAAAGAAATTTTTGGGGTTTAGTGTTCCTTTAAGGTTGCTTAGGGGTTAATAGGTTTAGGTAGTGTTGGCAATGTGGGGGGGTGGTTTAGGGGTTGATAGGTTTAGTTAGTATTGGCGATGTCAGGGAACTGTGGTTTAGGGGGCAGCATTTTAGGGGTTAATAGGTTAAGGTAGTGTTAGTGATGTGGAGCGACGGTGATTTAGGGGTTACTAGCTTTATTTAGTGGCGGCGTGGGTGACGGCGGCAGTGGTTTTACATAATTTTGTTTCGGCAATGGCCAGCACATTAGTTACGTTAATTTTTTTGTTTTTTCAGATCCATTCTTTCATATGCATTATTTTATAACTTCAGAATAGAATAAATCATATGAAATAAGATTGGATCCAAAAAAACGAACTAATCCGTAACCGATTTAACGGAACAGAACTAATTTGCTGAAACAATTTTTTTTTTTAATTTAAATAAACTAATTTGTCGAAACTAAATTATTTTTAAACTAATTGAAAATTAAACGAAACAATTTTTTTAGCGGCGCACAAGTCTACTTTAAAGGGACATAAAACGCTTATTTTTTCTTTCAGATAGAGAATACAATTTTAAACAACTTTTCTTGAGGACAAGAGCATGTAGTGGTAGGCCGAGCTACACAAAGTGTATGCTAAATAGAACTCCTCACCATTATAGCCACTGAGAAAAAAATTGAATTATTATGGTTGAATTGTATTTCATGTAGGTAGCACTTGTGAATATACATGAATTTCCCACACTATGGGAACACAAAAAGGGGTTAAAAAATAAATTTTATTTGTAATTATTAAAAATGGGGAAAACACACACTTAAAACCAGATAGTAAGAATACAGTGATAATGCACCAATAAGACGCTAATGAGATAGCTGAGGAAAGTAAGTGGGGGTTATGGGATATATGATAGCTCAATATGTTGGTGATTGGTGACTATCTATTTCCCTCACGTAGGGAATAGAAAGAACCTATTATCTCCAGCATTAATGTGCACTGTATAACAGATTGGATACTCTGAGATTAGTATACAATCTGCACTTTGTCAACGTTTAAAATGTAGTAAGTTGTTTAGTGTAGCACTAGAATAATGTGGACTAGTTGTAAATCATTGTTGGAGCTCATAAAGAGTCAGACGATATCAATAACTCCCAGCTTAAATATATGTATATCACTTGTCAACTTTTCTTGAGGAGCTGTTTCCACTTATTACATTTAACCACTCAAAGTGAAATACCCAGCCCCTACCAGGCTCTGTCCCCTAATCAACCAGCTCTATTCAGTTAACACAGCCACATTCCTGGACTAATAAGACTATCCCCCAGCTCCTCAGTGATGGATGAAATTGTCTAATTGTATGAGACTATTATTAGGATTGTATGAGGTGAGCAAGTAACCTGCCTGTTGGGTACCAATTGGCATAAGCTTAGGCAGATTGGCATCAGGTTAGGCAGCTGCACACTGATAAATACAGCCAATTGCTTTTTGTGCCAATAATTTTACAAATGGAATAATGTTGTGGCCTATGAACTTGTCATGATGACGTCACATTGGCCACAAAATCCTCAGCTCTGTATGCTAGTGGTTGAGGTTTATAGTTAGTTACAGAGGTTACCGTAGTGATTTAAAAGGACAGCTATATTGTCAACCCTTTGGATTCCAAAGAGGGCAAGAACACAATGCTCCTAAAATGAGTTGCCTAATGTTACATCACAAAATTACAATCACTGATATAATGTTGCAATTACATTTGTGCAGCTGCAATATTTACAGTTCAGAGACATCATCTCCAGAACAATATTATTAACAACAAACTGCAGATTGCAAAGGACTGTGCAATTTGGATGATATAAAAAGTAATCTCCTACTTTATGTGATATAGATAAATACATACAGGCCCATTTATCAAGCTCCGTACGGAGCTTGAAGGGCCGTGTTTCTGGCGAGTCTTCAGACTCGCCAGAAACACAACTTATGAAGCAGCGGTCTAAAGACCACGGCTTCATAACCCTGTCCGCCTGCTCTGAGCAGGCGGACAGACATCGCCGGAAATCAACACGATCGAATACGATCGGGTTGATTGACAGCTCCCTGCTGGCGGCCGATTGGCCGCGAGTCAGCAGGGGGCGGCGTTGCACCAGCAGCTCTTGTGAGCTGCTGGTGCAATGTTAAATGTGGAGAGCGTATTGCTCTCCGCATTTAGCGAGGTCTTGCGGACCTGATCTGCAGTGTCGGATCAGGTCCGCAAGCCCTTTGATAAATGGGCCCCACAGTTTACAGATCTTCAGATGAATGGATTGGCTGTGTCACTCATTATTTTTCTGTTCACTAAGGAGCAAGAATTGTATGTTTCCCAGCTTCGTCTATGGCCCTACAAAAAAAGATGAAGAGTTCTTGTTTAGAATAAACCATTATATTTTCAATCATTCTTAAGCCATTGACAGCTTTCTAAAGTAATATTACTAATTAAGTAGACAAAAGGTTGCAGCAACAAATGCCTGAGCAATAGAGCACACTCTTTCCTGGTTTAAGTGTACAAGATCCAACAATAATTACATGGGGGGGGGGGAATAATCGCAGTCATTGCCGTATGTCTGATGCTTTTGAAAGAATGAATGGACAGGAAGCTGCAACTCTTATTTTATCTTATTAAAACTAAAGTCCCCCTTTCTGCCATACATATTGGGCTTGGGCTAGATTTATAGACACCCATAAGTTGCCAAAGGTAACTTGTTATGACGGTGAGTTCATGTTTAACATTAATTTAGCGTTACATTTCCTATATTTTCCAGTGTTTCATTTTTCATTAAGGGGAAATGAAACTAAACTTTTTCTTTCATGATTCATATAGAGAATAAAATTTTAAACAACTTTCCAATTTACTTTTATTATCAAATTTGCTTTATTCACTTGGCATTATTTGTTGAAATGAAGGAGTAGCAATGCACTACTGTGAGCTAGCTGAACATATCAGGTGTGCCAATAACAAGAGGCATATAGGCAGAGCTACCAATCAGCAGCTACCTCCCATTAGTGCATTGCATGCCCACCTAGGAATGCATTTCAATAATGGATACCAAGAGAATGTAGCAAATTAGATAATAGAAGTAAACTGTGAAGCTGTTTAAAATGACATATTCTGTCTGAAACATGAAAGAGTTCCATGTCCCTTTAACATACACAGTTGCTGTATGTGCCCAGTACATGATATCACATACAAAACAAGAAACATTAGCAATGTAGAAACACAAAAAATTCAACCTCAACACTTTTGAGACGTGCTTGCAAAATAGTTTATGTCATTGTTTGAAACACTAAGATATTCTCATTTCTGTGTTGTACTCTCACTGGATAGAACAAGAGGTGTCTGAAGAAACTGGCAGTGTTCTATAGGTGTGGGTGAATGCTGTGGGTGTTAATAGGTGTGTGTAAATGCTGTGGATGTTCTATAGGTGTGGGTGTTCTATAGGTGTGTGTGAATGCTGTGGATGTTCTATAGGTGTGGGTGAATGCTGTGGGTGTTAATAGGTGTGTGTGAATGCTGTGGATGTTCTATAGGTGTGGGTGAATGGTGTGGGTGTTCTATAGGTGTGGGTGAATGCTGTGGGTGTTCTATAGGTGTGGGGGAATGGTGTGGGTGTTCTATAGGTGTGTGCGAATGCTGTGGATGTTCTATAGGTGTGGGTGAATGCTATGGGTGTTAATAGGTGTGTGTGAATGCTGTGGATGTTCTATAGGTGTGGGTGGATGCTGTGGGTGTTCTATAGGTATGGGGGAATGGTGTGGGTGTTCTATAGGTGTGTGCGAATGCTGTGGATGTTCTATAGGTGTGGGTGAATGCTGTGGGTGTTAATAGGTGTGTGTGAATGCTGTGGATGTTCTATAGGTGTGGCTGGATGCTGTGGGTGTTCTATAGGTATGGGTGAATGCTGTGGATGTACTATAGGTGTGGGTGAATGGTGTGGGTGTTCTATAGGTGTGGGTGAATTCTGTGGATGTTCTATAGGTCTGGGTTGATGCTGTGGATGTTATATAGGTGTGGGCAAATGCTGTGGGTGTTCTATAGGTATGGGTGAATGCTGTGGGTGTTCTATAGGTATGGGTGAATGTTGGGGGTGTTCTATAGGTGTGGGTGAATGCTGTGGATGTTCTATAGGTCTGGGTTGATGCTGTGGATGTTATATAGGTGTGGGCAAATGCTGTGGATGTTATATAGGTGTGGGTGTTCTATAGGTGTGTGTGAATGCTGTGGATGTTCTATAGGTGTGGGTGAATGCTGTGGGTGTTAATAGGTGTGTGTGAATGCTGTGGATGTTCTATAGGTGTGGGTGAATGGTGTGGGTGTTCTATAGGTGTGGGTGAATGCTGTGGGTGTTCTATTGGTGTGGGGGAATGGTGTGGGTGTTCTATAGGTGTGTGCGAATGCTGTGGATGTTCTATAGGTGTGGGTGAATGCTGTGGGTGTTAATAGGTGTGTGTGAATGCTGTGGATGTTCTATAGGTGTGGGTGGATGCTGTGGGTGTTCTATAGGTATGGGTGAATGCTGTGGATGTACTATAGGTGTGGGTGAATGGTGTGGGTGTTCTATAGGTGTGGGTGAATTCTGTGGATGTTCTATAGGTCTGGGTTGATGCTGTGGATGTTATATAGGTGTGGGCAAATGCTGTGGGTGTTCTATAGGTATGGGTGAATGCTGTGGGTGTTCTATAGGTATGGGTGAATGTTGTGGGTGTTCTATAGGTGTGGGTGAATGCTGTTGATGTTCTATAGGTCTGGGTTGATGCTGTGGATGTTATATAGGTGTGGGCAAATGCTGTGGATGTTATATAGGTATGGGTGAATGCTGTGGGTGTTCTATAGGTATGGGTGAATGCTGTGGGTGTTCTATAGGTATAGGTGAATGCTGTGGGTGTTCTATAGGTGTGGGCAAATGCTGTGGGTGTTCTATAGTTGTGGGTGAATGCTGTGGGCGTTCTAGTGGTGTCAGCAAATGTTGTTGGCATTCTAGAGGTGTGAGCAAATGCTTTATTTTTTACCTACACCTTGGCTCAGCATGCTGAATTAACAAAGACTATATTGCCCTTTTGGAGCATTTCAGCTTCAATCGTACCTCACTCTTTCAAAGCTTAGGAGGTTGTCTCATGTTTTTTTTTTTCTGTCTCTTTTTTGCTTACGTTAGAGTGGATTGTGTTATAGAGGGAGTTTGTTCTGTAATATTCTGAAGGTGTTTCTGGGGTGCTGGTACACTTCACAGTAGAACTTGTTCTGTGCTCTAAGTAGTGAACTAATAGAATGGAGATATATGTAGTTCTATTGATTAGAGCAAAGCTTAACTCACAACACATGATCATAAGGTCTGCAATGATTTTTGCACAAGAGATTAGTTTAATACAGTGTAATTGAAACCAGGCTGCTTTCTGTTAATTTAACCACAAATTCCCTTTAATTTAGAAAAAAAAATAGTGGGTTGGCTCACTATATTGCACCATTATGTTACACCGAGACTAGGAAATGGGCTGGAACCCAAGGACAAAGGCAAAGTGAAGATTCAATCCATCCCTTATCTCTTTCCTCCATTCTTGGACTCAATTTTCCCTGCAGCTTTCTTGTCTGAATTTAGCTATGAAAATTGAGGATTTTCAAATTCTCAAAACTTGAAATGCACCTGGCTGACTTCTCAAGATTAACCCTGCTACATATTTCCCTATTTTGTTTCAACTGATAGCAATGGCAAAACAATATATTTTATAGGGACATTATGACTGCGGCTAGCCTTGTTGTCTGCAGACTAAAACCCAGATTGGATTGGCTCATTCAAGGCAAATGGTGGTGGGTGGAGTCAGGTTATTGAAAAGCCATTGCAATTAAAAAGGATGTTAAATTGTTTTAAAAATGTTTAGATTTGGATGATATGTTATTCTTTAGCAACACAACAGAAATGTTTATTTACAAAGTGCCAGATTACAAGTAGTGCGTTGTTTAACGATCCAGCTCAACTGTTAACTGTGCTAGAAGTAAGCTTTTTGCCAGCGTCGTGTTGCGCTCGTATTACAAGTTGAAAGTAAACTGTTTTTGCTTGCGTGCTAACCCGACATACATAAAAAGCAAAACTTAGAATATTGCGCAGACAATAATCTATTCCCCCATAGAAGTCAATGAAGCAAAAAAATTTGGGAAAAAACACCCTACTCATGCATAAACATGATTGCATATTCTCAAGTGTGTTAACCCGACATAAAAATATGAATATTTCACATTCCAATGTTCTTCACATAGCAGGATATGTTCTATTTATTCTTAAATACATATTTCTAAAGATTTATGATGTTTTCTTGCACAAATATATATTTATACCCATATATACTGTATATATATATATTTCCAATAAGGGACTGCACTCGCTGGATTTGGTTACAGAAACCTTTAAATCTTTATTGTGGCAACGTTTCGGGGTTCACAGACCCCTTCCTCAGACCAGATAACAGTGCAAGTGAACAAAATGTGCAATATATAGCACTAGCCCCACCCATCACCAACTTCAAACATTGCGCCAAAAACATAATCACCATGGTAACACATAAACAAGGCCTAATGACCAAATCACCAAATAACAAAAACCAGAAATAAAAAAATACAATAAACTGCAAATGCAAATATCTCACATTATCTCATAGCTGAATAGTGTAATATATACACACACAAAGGTGTAGACATAAGAGATTACAGGGATACAGTTATAATAATAATAATAATAATATAATAGCATAGTCTCAGAGGATTAAAAATATACTTAGGCAAGCACTGATTTATCATACACAGATTTAAATTAAAACATATGCACCAAGGGAATCTCTATAGCAGCTTCATTGTAGGCAAACCTTATTGTAATATCTGCATCAGATTGCCAGAATAAATACTTACATGAGCCATCAACATAAGCCATCAGCATTTAATAAGCCATCAACATTTTAACTCTATATAATAACATAGCCATTTAAACCTCTTTAGATTTAAAATGAGTAGCTAGAGTTTACTTATCAGAACTGCTATTGTGAGATCCATGTTCCTTACATTTACCTAAAGCATGTACTAACATCTCCTATGGTAATAATTGACTGTGTGAGATGTGTCCGGCCACTCTAGTAACTGTAAATGTAAAGAATCCCATAGTCTGTGTCAAACCTCCTGGGGCTCGCCAGCGCCGTGTATTATGTCCCATGTAACCAGTGAGCTAACCGGCCCGTGTTACGCCGTAGTGAGATCCCATGTAAAGTACCTAGCCAGTGTGACAGAATTTAGTGTTATCGTATGGGGCATGGCTGCAGAAATGCTATGCGGCATATACATATACTTTATGACCAGTGCGTTAAAGAACACTTACCCAAGGAACAGGCGCGGCTCAACCCTGCAACGCGCAAGTGAAAGTTTCAACCCGACCGCATGGCTAATTAGCATAGCCTGTCAGTCACTGTGTGGGCGTTACTCAGTAGACATGTGCATGGCGAAAAAATTTGGTTCGGTTCGGATCGATTCGGAATTTTTCGAAGTTCAGTTCGGATCGATTCGAATTCGGAAAATTATGAATCGATTCGTTTCGGATTCGTTTCGGATTCATTCGGATTCGAAGAAATTCGGCTGGATTCGGTTCGATTCGGTTCAATTCGGTTCATAAATTCGGCATTTCGGTAAGTGTTAGGTGGGATTAGACTAGTATTATACTGTATATTAGGTGTTAACCTAACATACTGTACAATACTAGTGTAATCCCAATGGCCATCCGAATTTACGAATCGATTCAGTTCGATTTGGTTAGATTCGGAAAATTCAGCAGAATTTTAATTCGGAAATTCGGTTCGATACGAATCGCCGAATTTTCCGAATTTTCTGAATTTCCGAATCGAACCGAAATGAATCGCACATGTCTATTACTCAGTCACGGAGTGACTGAGGAGTAAACAAATCGAGCTATGCAGAGCCGCTCATGTGTCTATCGCATCAGAGCCCCTATGTGTTCCCTTATAGGGCCAGAAGTCATACACATAATGCATAGAAGTATGTTTAAAAACACATCCAATAAGTGCCGTATTGCCAAGAGAGATCTTAGATGTATAAGGGCATCAGTATTACATATCGTGTAAGCTAAAACTATATCAGGTATTCCACTATGTGTTAAAATAGCGGTGGGCAGAGAGGGGTAAACAGCTAATCTACAGCAGGAAAGAATTCATTAGTCAATATCTAAATGAGCAATAAAATATAAGTAAAGCTTAATGTATTACAAAATAGGTGAGTGAATTCACTCTAAATGCAGATTGCCTGTTGTGTCTTTGTTGGTGCAATATATCATCAGCACCTACTTAAACCAAGGGGGGTGGTTAGGTACTGTCATAAAGTGTCAAATATTAACCCCGGACTCTCTGGAGTGTGGTTGTGTCCAGTGTTATAGCATATAACCTATTAAAAGGTTAGCAGTATATAGGATAGGCTGCATGGTCTGTGACTGGTGTAAAATATCCAATATATGGATGGTCTAGCAACCTTATATGACCCAACTTAAAAAGACATATTACTTATGCTGTCTTGTGCCCGAGAACGTTACTCGTACAGAAGGATCTCAAAAGGAATATCATTGATCCACTGTATACATCTGGCAATCAAGATAAATTAAATTGAGAGAACAGTAAAAAACAGTAAAAAAACACAGTTAGGAGGGGGAAAGTCGCAAAACCTGGATAGGTATGCCAATTGGGTGGAAAAAAGATCAGGATGTTCAGAGTATGGCACCTGTAGTTCAATATACCATATATTTTGTAGAGTTGCTCCCTATCAGCGGGAGAGCAAGCGTATTTAGTACTCTAAGTGGTGTCAACTATGAATTTCTTATTATATAAATGAACATATATCCATGTCATCAGTCAAGCCTTCAGAGGAAACAGTGCCAATCATTTGACATGTTTAATCCTCTGGGGTAGATGGTATCCAGTCTATGAATCCATCTAGCCTCCATCTGCAAGAGAGTTCTGCCACGGTCACCACCGCACCTAAGGGGGGGGACGTGGTCAATTAAGATGAACTGTAAATCAGTTACCTTATGTCCTGCATGTAAAAAATGTCTTGCCACCGGTTGGTCCGAAGTCCCTTTGTCAATGGCAGTCCGTATAGCTGAGCGATGGTTTGCCATTCTTAAACGTGTGCTATCCGTTGTTTTGCCAACGTAAAAACGTCCACAGCAACAGCTCAATAGGTATACCACATAGTTAGTAGTGCAGGTGATAAAGTGCCTTATAGTGAATTTTTGGTTAGTGTGGGGGTGTCTGAATATTTTGCATGGGATCATACCGCTGCAAGTTGTGCAACCCTTGCACCTGTAACAGCCCATTTTATTAGTTTTTAGCCATTTCTTGGTATAACTATGTTGCGGGTCTGTTTGCATTAGTATGTCCCTCAGACTTCTGCCCCGCCTATACCCCATAATTGGTGGATCCATATGTCCGAAGGGCAGTGTTTGGTCCGTGCCCAAAATTTCCCACCTATTACGGATTGAGTCAGCCAATGGTTTCTTTCCTCTGTCAAAGGTAGTTGTAAAGATCATCCTTGGGGTCTCTTTCCTATTGCTTGCTGGCTTACCTTGTGTAATGTCTGATGTGATTTCATCTCTCACCTTCTTAATAAGGGTGTCTTCATATCCCCTTTGCTGGAATTTATCAACCATTTGGTCCAGTTGAAGTTCTCTGTTTGTGGTCTCCGTGTTGTTCCGTACCACCCGTATCAACTGTGATTTGATTATTGCCTTCGGAGTATGTGGGGGATGATTGCTTGTGGCTTCCAGCAATGAGTTTCTATCAGTGGGTTTAGAGAACAAGGTTGTAAATAGCCTATCTGCTTTCTTGTAAATCCGTAAGTCAAGGAAATCTATCCTTTCTGAATCAAATTTCAGCTCAAACTTGATCGGGTTTGGTAGAGCATTGAGTTGTGTTACCCATTCCGTCAGGAGTCCCACTGGTCCATGCCATACAAAGAAGACATCATCGATGTACCTTCTATAGTGTCTTATCATTCCATGGCCTAGATTTAGAGTTCGGCGGTAGCCGTCAAAACCAGCGTTAGAGGCTCCTAACGCTGGTTTTGGCCGCCCGCTGGTATTTGGAGTCAGTGATTAAAGGGTCTAACGCTCACTTTACAGCCGCGACTTTTCCATACCGCAGATCCCCCTACGCCATTTGCGTAGCCTATCTTTTCAATGGGATCTTTCTAACGCTGGTATTTAGAGTCGTTTCTGCAGTGAGCGTTAGAGCTCTAACGACAAGATTCCAGCCGCCCTGAAAAAAGCAGGAGTTAAGAGCTTTCTGGCTAACGCCGGTTCATAAAGCTCTTAACTACTGTACCCTAAACTACACTAACACCCATAAACTACCTATGTACCCCTAAACCGAGGTCCCCCCACATCGCCGCCACTCGATTAAAATTTTTAACCCCTAATCTGCCGACCGCCACCTACGTTATACTTATGTACCCCTAATCTGCTGCCCCTAACCCCGCCGACCCCTATATTATATTTATTAACCCCTAACTTGCCCCACACAACGTCGCCGCAAGCTACTTAAAATAATTAACCCCTAATCTTCCGACCGCAAATCGCCGCCACCTACGTTATCCCTATGTACCCCTAATCTTCTGCCCCTAACATCGCCGACCCCTATGTTATATTTATTAACCCCTAATCTGCCCCCCACAACGTCGCCGACACCTACCTACACTTATTAACCCCTAATCTGCCGAGCGGACCTGAGCGCTACTATAATAAAGTTATTAACCCCCTAATCCGCCTCACTAACCCTATCATAAATAGTATTAACCCCTAATCTGCCCTCCCTAACATCGCCGACACCTACCTTCAATTATTAACCCCTAATCTGCCGACCGGAGCTCACCGCTATTCTAATAAATGTATTAACCCCTAAAGCTAAGTCTAACCCTAACACTAACACCCCCCTAAGTTAAATATAATTTTTATCTAACGAAATAAATTAACTCTTATTAAATAAATGATTCCTATTTAAAGCTAAATACTTACCTGTAAAATAAATCCTAATATAGCTACAATATAAATTACATTTATATTATAGCTATTTTAGGATTAATATTTATTTTACAGGTAACTTTGTATTTATTTTAACCAGGTACAATAGCTATTAAATAGTTAAGAACTATTTAATAGTTACCTAGTTAAAATAATTACAAATTTACCTGTAAAATAAATCCTAACCTAAGTTATAATTAAACCTAACACTACCCTATCAATAAAATAATTAAATAAACTACCTACAATTACCGATCAGCCAATAGAATGCGAGCTCAATCTGATTGGCTGATTGGATCAGCCAATCGGATTGAACTTGATTCTGATTGGCTGATTCCATCAGCCAATCAGAAAATTCCTACCTTAATTCCGATTGGCTGATAGAATCCTATCAGCCAATCGGAATTCGAGGGACGCCATCTTGGATGACGTCCCTTAAAGGAACCGTCATTCGTCGTCGGAAGAAGAGGATGGATCCGCGCTGGAGGTCTTCAAGATGGAGCCGGTCGTCATCGGATGGAAGACATAGAAGATGCCGCTTGGAGAAGATGTTTGCCGGTCCGGATGTCCTCTTCTTGCCGGATAGGAGGAAGACTTTGGAGCACCGGATTATGGATCGCCAACCCCCGCTTGGGTTGGATGAAGATCTTGGAGCCAGGACGGATCGGTGAACCTGGCATGGTGAAGACAAGGTAGGAAGATCATCAGGGGCTTAGTGTTAGGTTTATTTAAGGGGGGTTTGGGTTAGATTAGGGGTATGTGGGTGGTGGATGTAATGTTGGGGGGGGGGGTATTGTATGTTTTTTTTTACAGGCAAAAGAGCTGAAATTCTTGGGGCATGCCCCGCAAAGGGCCCTGTTCAGGGCTGGTAAGGTAAAAGGCTTGTAATTTTTGTATTTTAGAATAGGGTAGGGAATTTTTTATTTTGGGGGTCTTTGTTATTTTATTAGGGGCTTAGAGTAGGTGTAATTAGTTTAAAATTGTTGTAATATTTTTCTTATGTTTGTAAATACTTTTTTATTTTCTGTAACTTAGTTCTTTTTTATTTTTTGTACTTTAGATAGTTTATTTAATTGTATTTATTTGTAGCAATTGTGTTTAATTAATTTATTGATAGTGTAGTGTTAGGTTAATTGTAGGTAATTGTAGGTAGTTTATTTAATTATTTTATTGATAGGGTAGTGTTAGGTTTAATTATAACTTAGGTTAGGATTTATTTTACAGGTAAATTTGTAATTATTTTAACTAGGTAACTATTAAATAGTTCTTAACTATTTAATAGCTATTGTACCTGGTTAAAATAAATACAAAGTACCTGTAAAATAAATATTAATCCTAAAATAGCTATAATATAAATGTAATTTATATTGTAGCTATATTAGGATTTATTTTACAGGTAAGTATTTAGCTTTAAATAGGAATCATTTATTTAATAAGAGTTAATTTATTTCGTTAGATAAAAATTATATTTAACTTAGGGGGGTGTTAGTGTTAGGGTTAGACTTAGCTTTAGGGATTAATACATTTATTAGAATAGCGGTGAGCTCCGGTCGGCAGATTAGGGGTTAATAATTGAAGTTAGGTGTCGGCGATGTTAGGGAGGGCAGATTATGGTTAATACTATTTATGATAGGGTTAGTGAGGCGGATTAGGGGTTAATAACTTTATTATAGTAGCGCTCAGGTCCGCTCGGCAGATTAGGGGTTAATAAGTGTAGGTAGGTGTCGGCGACGTTGTGGGGGGCAGATTAGGGGTTAATAAATATAACATAGGGGTCGGCGATGTTAGGGCAGCAGATTAGGGGTACATAGGGATAACGTAGGTGGCGGCGGTTTACGGAGCGGCAGATTAGGGGTTAAAAGTGTAATGCAGGGGTCAGCGATAGCGGGGGGCGGCAGATTAGGGGTTAATAAGTGTAAGGCTAGGGGTGTTTAGACTCGGGGTACATGTTAGAGTGTTAGGTGCAGACGTAGGAAGTGTTTCCCCATAGGAAACAATGGGGCTGCGTTAGGAGCTGAACGCTGCTTTTTTGCAGGTGTTAGGTTTTTTTTCAGCTCAAACAGCCCCATTGTTTCCTATGGGAGAATCGTGCACGAGCACGTTTTTGAGGCCGGCCGCGTCCGTAAGCAACTCTGGTATCGAGAGTTGTATTTGCGGTAAAAATGCTCTACGCTCCTTTTTTGGAGCCTAACGCAGCATTTGTTTGAACTCTCGATACCAGAGTTAAATTTATGGTGCGGCCAGAAAAAAACCCGCGGAGCGTTAACAGCCCTTTTACCGCCAAACTCCAAATCTAGCCGCATGATTGTAAACATCCATGATGTCTCTTTCAAATTGTTGCATATAGAGGTTGGCATAGGATGGTGCCATGTTGGATCCATGGCCGTTCCCTGTCAGCTGTTGGTAGAAAGTGTTTTCAAAGCGAAAATAGTTCAACTTAAGACATTTTTCAAGGATATTCAGGATGAAAGTTGTAGGTGGTCCTATATATGGATACTGGTCCAATGCAGCCGCAATTGCACTTATTCCCCCGGCGTGAGGAATCACCGTGTACAGACTCCTTACATCCATAGTTACAAGGATATCATCCTGGGTAATCCCCTCCACAGTGTTGAGTATCCTAATAAGGTCCCCAGAATCCTTGATGTAGGAGTCCATTGATCTAACAACAGGTTGCAGAAACACATCCACGTATTGAGCCAATGGTTGTAGCAGGGATCCCCTTGCGGAGACTATCGGTCTACCAGGTGGGTTTAGTTGGTCCTTATGTATTTTTGGCAGGGTATAGAGTATCAGATGGATGGGGTATGTGGTGCAGAGAAAGTCAAATTCATCCTGATCGATCCATTTGAGTTGTAATGCTTCCGCCAGTGTTGTATCAATCTCCCTTTTAAATTCTTCAGTAGGGTTCCAGGTGAGTTTCTTGTATGTCAGTCCATCATTCAGTTGCCTTAGTATTTCTGTTTGGTACTGTGTATAGTTCATCATTACAATGGCCCCACCCTTGTCTGCCGGGCGTATTACAATGTCGGGGTCAGAGGCAAGTGCCTTCATTGCCAATCTCTCTACCTTGTTTAAGTTTGGACGATGGTATTCATTGTTACATTGTCCCGAGTCTTTGGCAATAAGCCTAGTAAAAGTTTTAATGCTAGTTCCACAAGTGTTAGGTTCAAATTTGCTCTTGGCTTTAAACCTCTTGCGCTCTGTGTCCTTATTCAGATCCTTGAAGTGTTCTTTTAATTTCAGGTTCCTCTGAACCATGTTTAAAGGTAGGGATAAAAGTGAGGCCTTTGTTAAGGAGGCTGTTCTCTGCAACCGTCAATGTCCTGTCACTAATGTTGATGATAATGTCCTGTTTCTCTACCTGGGTGGTAGGGGTGGTCTTCTTGCCACAGTAGTTCCCCCGCCTTGGGTGCGGCCTCGGCCTCTTGTGTTGGCCGATCTGGTTGTAACCCCTAAAAAACGTGGGTTAGAAGTAGATGGTACCTGATCCATGTGACTCTGTTCCACGTAGTTAGTTTCATTGTCAGATCCTGAGCTGCTGTCCACAGTATTCAAGAATCTGGAACGATATTGTCGTTGTCGTCTTGGTCTCTGTGTGTTTCTTTGTTGATTGCTACCATGTAGCCAATAGTAGACTTTCTTCTCTTTGTAGTCATTGTCCACAGTAGTAATCTTTTGGTTTTTAAAGGCCATGAGTTCTTTTTTGTATTCATTAACCTGTTTGCTGATCTTTTCCATCCATGCAGTGTCAGGGTCATCAATAAGTATTTGCAGTTTCTGGTTGTTGAATACAGTCAGTTCTTCTTTGACTGTAGCTAAAATATTTGTACATTCCTCAATAACAAGCAAAATCAGGTCCATTGAACACTTGTTAAGAATCTGACACCAACGTATGCAAAAGTTTTTATTGTTCCTGCCTATAGTTGGCTGGTTCCTGACCCTGAATCCCCTTGGTATTTTATTACTTTTATAATATTTAGAGAGGTATACAGTGTGAAGTTCCAGGTCTGTCTCACTCTTTCTTAGTCTCATAAGATTATTGAACACTGTTACTGGAGTTTCAGTCTGTTCATTTTCAGTTAATTCTGAATCCACCAATATTCTTAGCGCATCTTCATTAGTGAATGCAAATGTTTTGGTGGTGAATTCCTCCTCTTGTGGATCAGTGTCATCCAGGGCCTCCGCCATAGTTGTAGAAGTGTGTGCTTCAGTTTTATCTTGTTCCTTACTTCACTCTGTGAGGTAGCAGTGCAGAAATAAACACCAGTGTGTCCCAAAGCAAGGCCTCAATTAGGCCACAGTCCTGTAGTAGTAACAAAAAGGAACCACCTGAGTGGAACCCACTGATGGTGTGAGGTTGTCAAGGATTAGTGGTAGTTGGGTGCTAGACACGTAGTCCAATTCATATCCACCGTGTGTGTCTGCACTCCCAATGCTGTGTGGTCATCCACAAGGGTGCAAAGTCAATCAAGTATACAATCTATTTCCAATAAGGGACTGCACTTGCTGGATTTGGTTACAGAAACCTTTAAATCTTTATTGTGGTAACGTTTCGGGGTTCACAGACCCCTTCCTCAGACCAGATAACAGTGCAAGTGAACACAATGTGCAATATATAGCACTAGCCCCACCCATCACCAACTTCAAACATTGCGCCAAAAACATAATCACCATGGTAACACATAAACAAGGCCTTATTGGAAAGAGATTGTATACTTGATTGACTTTGCACCCTGGTGGATGACCACACAGCATTGGGAGTGCAGACACACACGGTGGATATATATATATATATATATATATATGTATATATATATATATATATATATATATATTATATATATATTATATATATATATATATATATATATAAACAGATGCAGGGACACGGCACACGCCAACAATTCAATCAACTGGTGCGCTGCAGAAAATATGTATACACAATCACTGGATATTACCCACGGCTAGCAGCCGTATATCCTGGGATATCCAAAAGAGCAGGCAAACACAGGATTTCCTCAATCGCCTTTATTCAGCACGGAAAGGATATATACCAAATGTTTCAGCTCTCGCAGGAGCCTTTCTCAATGGAAGCTAAACAGACATACAGTGGACACCCAAGACCCTCCCCTATATACCAACATAACCTAATATGTACCAATCAGAAAGCAGCACCTACGCATATCAACCGCATAGGTAACACCTGTGCTCCACACTGTCAGTATGGGCGATTACGGATGACATCATCAGACCGCATCTGCCTGAGCATGTATAGACGCTACTAGTTGTCATAGAGACAAGCGTAGCAAGCATACGCACAGCTGTTACACAAACAGCGGAGAAGACATGTAAACGTAGTGCCGCTGTCAGAGTGATAAAACACCATAGATAAAAGAAATCACCCAAATGAAGTGACTAAACAAATATAAATATACTCTATCAAGAACCTAAAGAAAATATCATAAGCACAACATAGCGCAATGATTAATAATGGATAAAACTACAGAATCTGGGTTACCCTCTATACCCACATGGTATCTAGATAACTCCAGAGGGACATGTAGTTAAAGCATTCATATGTAAACTAACATAGGCACACTTATCAAGAGGGAGGGCACAGAGCGCCCCAGTGTCATACCAAATAGAATGAATGAAGTTAAAAGGACGACTCCCAGACATGACTGGTTATGCCCTAAAACAGCAGCCAAAGTCAATGTTAGTGTTTAGACCACGGGGGGTAACCGTGTCCAGATTGTATATCCACCGAACTTCTGTTCATAATAACATCAGTGCCCTGTTGCCTCCATGTCTTGGGCGAGGTACGTGATCTATAAGCATGGTTCATAAGGAGGAGATAGGGTGGCCTGCAGTCAGAAAGTGACAGGCTACCGGCTGTTATGAACGTCCTTTATCCAAAGCCTGACATATGGCTGTCTTGTGATTGTCCAGCCGTTCCCTGAATGTAGTCACAGAGAGCACGGGCAAATAATGGCATATACAACAAACTCTGAGGTGCAGGTTAACCTGTGTTTAATAAAAAATCTCTTGTTGGTGTGTGGGTGGCGAAACGTATTGCCAGTGATAAGACTATTACAAGGCACACAATTTCCACATCGAAAACACCCAGGTTTGCCCTTAGGCAGCCACATTTGTTTCTCATAGCAGTGTGTGGGGTCCTTTAGAACCAAAAGATCCCTCAGGTTGCTAGCTCTCTTGTATACCATTTGTGGAGCCGGAGAATCAAAGAAAGAAAGGCTTGTATCCTTCAATATCACCATCCAATTTTTATCAATGGTACTAGCCAGAGACTCTGACACTGGGGTGTAGGTGGTCAGAAAGTTCAACCAATGTGACATTTGTTTAGGTGTTTTCCTAGTTGTAAGTTTTTCTTGTATCACCTCTCTGGCTGTGAGGCATTGTTGTTCAATCAAGGATATTGGGTACCCCCTCTGTAGGAATCTTTGAGCCATTTCGCTTAACTGTTTGTTCTTACGGGAGTCGTCAGTATTGTTGCGGATGACTCGCAGGAGCTGTGAGGAACTGACCCCATCTTTTTGAAATTTGGGATGAAAGCTAGTGTAATGAAGGTTAGAATTCTTATCGGTAGCTTTCTGAAATAATGTGGTGTGACTGTGTAGTCCGTACCCCTGCTGGGTTTGAAACTTAAAAATTTCTAGATCTAGGAAATGGACTTTATCTGTGTTGTGTTCCATTTTAAATCTAATAGTGGATTCAAGGCTATTAAGGGCATGGACTCATTTCACCAGGGCCTTAGAGGAGCAATTCCAAATAAGGAAGATGTTGTCTATGTAGTGACGGTAGAATTTTATGGATTCATGTCTGGATAAGATATTTTGTTGTTCATACATTGCCATGTAAATGTTGGCATATGATGGGGCCATATTCGACCCATTTGCTGTCCCCATAGATTGCAGAAAATAGTCATTTTCAAAACGAAACGAAATTCTATACATATACATAGATATATATAGGTATTGATATATACAGTATTACATATATATATTATATAGGAATATCTATTTATAAATACAGAGAACATATTCCCCTGTGCGCAGAACATTGGAATGTGAAATATATACAGTAAATACATAGAGGTAAATTGCTTGAAGTCCTGCTGGTGCATTGATAAATGCTGATAGCGTATGCTGTCGGCATTTATCAATGTGCAGTGGACATGATATGCTACATCATATCATGTCCGCTCGCACTATAATAAATTGACGCCCTGGTTAAAACCTTTTTTTAAATATGAATATGGCTCCAGTACACTTTTTTATATATATATATATATATATATATATATATATACATACAGGGAGTGCAGAATTATTAGGCAAATGAGTATTTTGACCACATCATCCTCTTTATGCATGTTGTCTTACTCCAAGCTGTATAGGCTCGAAAGCCTACTACCAATTAAGCATATTAGGTGATGTGCATCTCTGTAATGAGAAGGGGTGTGGTCTAATGACATCAACACCCTATATCAGGTGTGCATAATTATTAGGCAACTTCCTTTCCTTTGGCAAAATGGGTCAAAAGAAGGACTTGACAGGCTCAGAAAAGTAAAAAATAGTGAGATATCTTGCAGAGGGATGCAGCACTCTTAAAATTGCAAAGCTTCTGAAGCGTGATCATCGAACAATCAAGCGTTTCATTCAAAATAGTCAACAGGGTCGCAAGAAGCGTGTGGAAAAACCAAGGCGCAAAATAACTGCCCATGAACTGAGAAAAGTCAAGCGTGCAGCTGCCAAGATGCCACTTGCCACCAGTTTGGCCATATTTCAGAGCTGCAACATCACTGGAGTGCCCAAAAGCACAAGGTGTGCAATACTCAGAGACATGGCCAAGGTAAGAAAGGCTGAAAGACGACCACCACTGAACAAGACACACAAGCTGAAACATCAAGACTGGGCCAAGAAATATCTCAAGACTGATTTTTCTAAGGTTTTATGGACTGATGAAATGAGAGTGAGTCTTGATGGGCCAGATGGATGGGCCCGTGGCTGGATTGGTAAAGGGCAGAGAGCTCCAGTCCGACTCAGACGTCAGCAAGGTGGAGGTGGAGTACTGGTTTGGGCTGGTATCATCAAAGATGAGCTTGTGGGGTCTTTTCGGGTTGAGGATGGAGTCAAGCTCAACTCCCAGTCCTACTGCCAGTTTCTGGAAGACAGCTTCTTCAAGCAGTGGTACAGGAAGAAGTCTGCATCCTTCAAGAAAAACATGATTTTCATGCAGGACAATGCTCCATCACACGCGTCCAAGTACTCCACAGCGTGGCTGGCAAGAAAGGGTATAAAAGAAGAAAATCTAATGACATGGCCTAATTGTTCACCTGATCTGAACCCCATTGAGAACCTGTGGTCCATCATCAAATGTGAGATTTACAAGGAGGGAAAACAGTACACCTCTCTGAACAGTGTCTGGGAGGCTGTGGTTGCTGCTGCACGCAATGTTGATGGTGAACAGATCAAAACACTGACAGAATCCATGGATGGCAGGCTTTTGAGTGTCCTTGCAAAGAAAGGTGGCTATATTGGTCACTGATTTGTTTTTGTTTTGTTTTTGAATGTCAGAAATGTATATTTGTGAATGTTGAGATGTTATATTGGTTTCACTGGTAAAAATAAATAATTGAAATGGGTATATATTTGTTTTTTGTTAAGTTGCCTAATAATTATGCACAGTAATAGTCACCTGCACACACAGATATCTCCCTAAAATAGCTATAACTAAAAACAAACTAAAAACTACTTCCAAAAATATTCAGCTTTGATATTAATGAGTTTTTTGGATTCATTGAGAACATGGTTGTTGTTCAATAATAAAATTAATCCTCAAAAATACAACTTGCCTAATAATTCTGAACTCCCTGTATACTGTATATATATATATATATATATATACAGAATATATATATATGTTTACATATGTAATTATATGTTTATGTGTATATATGTCTGTATATACATTTAGACACATATAAATACATAAATATATCTGTGTATGTATATATATATATATATATACACATACATATATTTACATACATATACATCTTTAGATATGTTTATTTGTGTAGCTCTATGTTAAAGCCCTTTCTGTAAAAAAAATTATTAGATGGTGTTATTATGAGTGGAATTGTACTTTGTAATGCATTTGTGATCTGTTTTGTTACACTTTTTTGTTTTGAGAAACAGTTAAACAGAGCTCTGATGTTGTGCTAAACCAACGTGCGCTAAATTCAATTGCGCTCAAGCGATCGTGTTTACTTGTAATACGATTGAAAAACCAAATGCACTCAAACAGCCACAATAAACACCTTATCGCTCGTGCCTTACTGTTAATGCGTCATTCGTAATCAGGCCCTAGGTGTTTATTGTCCCTTGAACTAAAAAAATGCATTATTGGTCCCAAAACAAATAGTCCAAGCAAGAATTATTGGAATCACAATTTCTAATCCTCTTCTGAATGTATGTAAAGCAAAAACAGGCTACTTATAGTGCAGCACCCCTACTGATTGGAGGACTAAATGTCAGGGTAGATAAGTGGACCAATAAGCAGACAGCATATGGGAACATGTGTTATATCTACAGTGGTCATGTTATTAAGGGTTTTACTTTCTGCTAGACATTGGGCCACAATAATTACAGAATTTACAAAATGAATAAAATTTAAGTTTTAAAGTTGATGTTGGATCATAATACAAATCCATTTGTAAAAAAATAGGAAATTCATCATAAATTATAATACATTTTCTGGCTGATCTAACAGTAACTCTCTTGAACATGTCTTATAACCACTTAGTATGTCATTTGCTGACATTTTAAGAGACCAACATGACGCAAAGTACTATTGATATCACTGAACATGGACTACATATTGCTGTCATTATACACGGTTCAACTTTATGATGAAAGCTATATAGTCTTTTAGTAAATTCTTAACCCCTTGTCTGCCAGAGAGCCCAAGGGTTAAATCAATAGTCTTTGCATAAGAAAACACTATCCGCCTTGGTCTGACAGGAAATCATTGCTTTAGCCGCCGAACGCACATCCATTTTCATATGTAGTTCTTCTGAGACACTAATTTGACTGCGTTTCTATAAAGACTGTAAAAGATTCACTTTACAAAATGATTTTATTCTTGCCTTAGGTCAGAATCGCTATAATTCTTAGAGGATATATTTTACAGCTAAAAAAGACTGAACTCTTTAAAGTACTTATTTAGTTTAATATAAAACCTTTCCACAAAATGTTTACTAAAAAGTTGCAGACGTGCATTGCCTGTTTTGTATATTTTCTATTCAGATGCAAAAAGATTTCTAGATTCTGGGGAACATAGATGGAAGTATGGATAGATTAGACAGGCAGACAGATATATAGATCAGAGAGACAGACAGACTGACAGATCAGACAGACAGATAGATAGATCAGACAGACAGACAGATAGATCAGACAGACAGACAGATAGATCAGACAGATCAGACATACAGATAGATCAGACAGATCAGACATACAGATAGATCAGACAGAAAGATAGATCAGAGAGACAGACAGACAGACAGACAGATAGATAGATAGATCAGACAGACAGATAGATAGATCAGACAGACAGACAGATAGATCAGACAGATCAGACAGACAGATAGATCAGACAGACAGATAGATCAGAGAGATAGACATATATATATAGATCAGAAGGACAGACATATACTGTATATATATATATATATATATATATATATATAATATATATATATATATATATACAGGGAGTGCAGAATTATTAGGCAAGTTGTATTTTTGAGGATTCATTTTATTATTGAACAACAACCATGTTCTCAATGAACCCAAAAAACTCATTAATATCAAAGCTGAATAGTTTTGGAAGTAGTTTTTAGTTTGTTTTTAGTTATAGCTATTTTAGGGGGATATCTGTGTGTGCAGGTGACTATTACTGTGCATAATTATTAGGCAACTTAACAAAAAACAAATATATACCCATTTCAATTATTTATTTTTACCAGTGAAACCAATATAACATCTCAACATTCACAAATATACATTTCTGACATTCAAAAACAAAACAAAAATAAATCAGTGACCAATATAGCCACCTTTCTTTGCAAGGACACTCAAAAGCCTGCCATCCATGGATTCTGTCAGTGTTTTGATCTGTTCACCATCAACATTGCGTGCAGCAGCAACCACAGCCTCCCAGACACTGTTCAGAGAGGTGAACTGTTTTCCCTCCTTGTAAATCTCACATTTGATGATGGACCACAGGTTCTCAATGGGGTTCAGATCAGGTGAACAAGGAGACCATGTCATTAGATTTTCTTCTTTTATACCCTTTCTTGCCAGCCACGCTGTGGAGTACTTGGACGCGTGTGATGGAGCATTGTCCTGCATGAAAATCATGTTTTTCTTGAAGGATGCAGACTTCTTCCTGTACCACTGCTTCAAGAAGGTGTCTTCCAGAAACTGGCAGTAGGACTGGGAGTTGAGCTTGACTCCATCCTCAACCCGAAAAGGCCCCACAAGCTCATCTTTGATGATACCAGCCCAAACCAGTACTCCACCTCCACCTTGCTGGCGTCTGAGTCGGACTGGAGCTCTCTGCCCTTTACCAATCCAGCCACGGGCCCATCCATCTGGCCCATCAAGACTCACTCTCATTTCATCAGTCCATAAAACCTTAGAAAAATCAGTCTTGAGATATTTCTTGGCCCAGTCTTGACGTTTCAGCTTGTGTGTCTTGTTCAGTGGTGGTCGTCTTTCAGCCTTTCTTACCTTGGCCATGTCTCTGAGTATCGCACACCTTTTGCTTTTTGGCACTCCAGTGATGTTGCAGCTCTGAAATATGGCCAAACTGGTGGCAAGTAGCATCTTGGCAGCTGCACGCTTGACTTTTCTCAGTTCATGGGCAGTTATTTTGCGCCTTGGTTTTTCCACACGCTTCTTGCGACCCTGTTGACTATTTTGAATGAAACGCTTGATTGTTCGATGATCACGCTTCAGAAGCTTTGCAATTTTAAGAGTGCTGCATCCCTCTGCAAGATATCTCACTATTTTTTACTTTTCTGAGCCTGTCAAGTCCTTCTTTTGACCCATTTTGCCAAAGGAAAGGAAGTTGCCTAATAATTATGCACACCTGATATAGGGTGTTGATGTCATTAGACCACACCCCTTCTCATTACAGAGATGCACATCACCTAATATGCTTAATTGGTAGTAGGCTTTCGAGCCTATACAGCTTGGAGTAAGACAACATGCATACAGAGGATGATGTGGTCAAAATACTCATTTGCCTAATAATTCTGCACTCCCTGTGTATATATATATATATATAGATCAGAGAGACAGACATACTATATATATATATATATATATATATATATATATATATATATATATATATATATATATATAGATAGATAGATAGATAGATAGATAGATAGATAGATAGATAGATCAGAGAGACAGGTAGGCAGGCAGACAAAAGGACAGGTAGACAGACAATAGTGAGTAAAGCTTAGTATGTGCTCAATTCATAGATCTGTAAATAAGCTTCAGAGCAGTCATAATGCAAACCTGCAATTTCAAGTTAAGAAGCATCAGTGCTAGAAGTGACAGACTTCAAAGCTCTAGAGCTAATTCATTTGGGGTGATTGACAAGCTTCGATCTCATGCAATTGGTTGTGTGAGAGCAATGGGCAGGTTTACCAAGAGGGTTTGCGTGTCCAGTGTTAAATCAAGGTGGCCCTTCAGCCTAGAATGCTGACAGACAGGTTCCCTGGCTTGGTATCTTGTCCACTTGCACGTTACTTAATGGTGCGAATATGTATAACCTCCTCAAAGCCATTAAACACCTAGGTAAAGCCAAGCCTTGACAATTATTGGGGTCATGCAACTGATACTTCTGATTGGTTAAAGGGATAGACAGGTCAACATTGAAATGTGCATTGCTGCATTTAATTTTGAAATAGAAGCCTTTTTGCAATATACTTCCATGAGCAAAAATGCTTCTAATAAAAGGTATTACTGTTTTTCAGCAGCATATGCACATATCCTGTGAGAGCCCGTGTATCAGTATTCAAACACCATGCTTGCTCAGAGAGCTCACAATTCTCTTGCTTCGGAAGACGTAATTTGTGTCTCTGAGAAGGTGTTGTGTTTGAATACTGGTGCACAGGCACTCACAGGATACGTGCGTATGCTTTGGAAAAACAGTATATTTGCTAATGGAAATATATTGCAAAATGTTAATATTTCATATTGAAGTGCACCCATGCACATTTAATTTTTGACCTTTCTATCCCTTTAACTGTTCATGTCCTACTCAGGAGCTGAACGACTTGCAGCACCTGATTTGGATTTTACCTATGTGTTTTATCTCTTTGCTGGGGTAAAATATAGCAAGCTTGAGTAACATGCAAAAATGACATGCTCTAATGAATAAGATAATCTAAGTTTTACAATAGAAGGTCCCTTTAAGTATTGAGGAAAAAAAAGGTTATTTTCCCCTATCTCTTTATATTTAAAATGATTAGAGAACCCCACAGCAGAAAACCACTGCACCAAAAGGGTACATTAATGAATGAAGTACAACATATCACAAATAGGGTCATCCTCACAAACTGTATGGGCTCTATTCACAAATAATCTAAGACAAGAAGATATAAAAAAGAAGGCGCCTCTTAGTACAATAAAATTTCACAATGCAGAAATCCTCCCTTTATGTGGCAAATAATAAACTCACAAGTGGAGCAAACGTGCTGATTGAAGCAGACTAAGATCTCACAAATAGATGTATTGCAGGTGAATTGTTGGTGATGTAAAATATTTGATTAACTATGCATTACGAAGGGCCAAAGTAAACCCAGTGGGGTCTATTTATGAAGCATGATGCTGCCTCTGACCCTCTCCGATTCAGTTCCGCCTGGAGCGGAAGTTAAGAAGCAACGGTCCTAAGACCACTGCTCCGTAACTCGTCCGCCACCTCTGAGGTGGTGGACAGCAATCTGCCTGATCGAATACGATCAGGCTGATTGACACCCCCTGCTAGCGGCCGATTGGCTGCAAATCTGCAGTGGGTGGTTTTGCACCAGCAGTTCTTGTGTAAGCGTAAGCTGTCTGCATTTATTGATGTGCGTCGGACATGATACGCTATATCGGATCATGTCCATCGTCAGCACAATAATAAATGGACCCCAGTGACTTTCTCCTGCAATCAGATCTGAGTTAGCCCTGCACAATGCATAGTTTATACTGCATACGATTCCCCTGCAGTTTTCCTATTTTAGGTGAATTATACACAGCATAAATTATGCATTGTGCAGGGCTTACTCAGCTCTCCTTGCAGGAGACACTAACTGGGTTTGACCCTTTATAATGCATAGATGATGGTGGGATGTAAAATGTTTTAATTCACCTGCCATTCACCTCTTATTGAATAAACCCCTATATAACAACACACAGACATAGGCTATAAAACTCATTACTTTGACTTCACTGGCTGTCAGATTAGAGCACTCAGAACTATGGGCAGTAAATAGCCCAGCTGCCTGACGTCTTATAAAACTTTTGTTCCTTTCTGGAAGTTTTTTTTTTTATTCTCTTGAGTTGATTTTTATCTTCCATGTTTAGATCCTGGTGTACTAGATTCTAATTTCCCTTGAGATTTTTCAAGAAGAACGATCCTACAGGGCACAATTTAACTGCTTTCTTGATATTACAAGCATCTCTGGATTCAGGCACTGTTGTCAAATTGGGATTTTTTTTATAGGACACTGACCCATAGTCACCAAGTTTGAAGAGAAAACAAAGACAAAAGTAATCCCTCATATTTTTAGTCTATGTAAGTTGAACTTTCAAGGGACATGAAACCCAAATGTTTTTTTCTTGCATGGTTCAGATAAAGCTTGTGATTTTAAACAACTTTCCAATTTACTTATATTATCTAATTTGTTTTGTTCTGTTGTTATCCTTTGTTGAAAAGGATACCCAGGTAGGCTCAGGAGCTGCTGATTGGTGACTGCACAATATATGTCTCATGTTATTGGTTAACTCAATGGATTATCTAGCTCAAAGTAATGCATCACTGCTTCTTCAACAAAGGATACGAAGAGAACAAAACAAATAAAATAATTGACGTAAATAGGAAAGTTGTTTAAAATAATATGCTCTGTGTGAATCATGAAAGAAAAAAAAATGTGGGCTTCATGTTTCTTTAACTATGTTTTGTTTAAAAAATTGCTTTCATTACTTATTTTGCTGTATTTTGATTGTGAAAATAGTGGATTTTTTTATTTTTAGAATTAGAAGTGCACACAGACTTCACAAGTCTAACTTTGTTACATATCTGTCACTAAATAGCCTCAGAAGAGCTGATACAATATTAAGATTAGGTACTGATAAACAATACATTCTTTTAACAAAAAGGCAGTTGCTAGCTTTGTCTACTTTAGTCTTATATCAGGATTGGTCCCTCTTACTAAGGCAAGAGCTTAGAGGCTCCTGAAAAACAACTGCAGCAAACTGTGTCTATCTATAAAAATCCCCATAGACTTTAATGGTGATTTTTCTGTAGATACATTTTTCTAAAGTATTGTGATAAACCTTGAAGCAGTTAAAGGGACACTGAACCCACATTTTTTCTTTTGTGATTCAGATAAAACATGCAATTTTAGACAACTTTCTAATTTACTCCTATTAGCAAATGTTCTTCATTCTCTTGGTATCTTTATTTGAAAAGCAAGAATGTAAGTTTAGATGACGGCCCATTTTTGGTGAACAACCTGGGTTGTTCTTGCTGATTGGTGGATACATTCATCCACCAATAAACAAGTGTTGTCCAGGATTTTTTTTAAATAAAGCTATCAAGAGAACGCAGAAAAAATTATAATAGGAGTAAATTAGAAAGTTGCTTTGCTCTATCTGAATCACGAAAGAAAAAAATTCTGTTCAGTGTCCCTTTAAGCAGCTTATCTATAACAAGCTGACTAGCATTTCTATGTTAAAAAAGGAATATATTTGTGCTCCACGTGTGTAATACCAGCGTATTACAATTTGTCAGCAAAGCAAAAGCATTATTTTGCGCTCAATTTATAATCTAGCCCTTTATGTTTTAATTTTCAGTGACTCTTTTTTTTTCTTAGAAATCACTGGTCTAAAATCCTACATTTTGGTGTATTTTTAAGGTGAATTGATGCTAAATGTAGAACCATTTAAAAAATATATTAACATGCAAAATAAAATAGAAATTGACATCCACAGAATTGTTCACAGTGGAGGCGTAATAATAATTTTATGCCTTCAAAGGGACAGTCAACACAAAAAATGTTATTGTTTAAAATGTAGATAATCCCTTTATTACCCATTTCCCAGTTTTGCATAACCAACACTGTTATATTAATTTACTTTTAACCTCTGTGATTACCTTTTATCTAAGCATCTTTTGACAGCCCCCTGATCACATGACTTTTTATTTATTATCTATTGACTTGCATTTTAGCTGTGTTGTGCACAACCCACGGGCGTAAGCACAATGTTAACTATATGGCCCACATGAACTAGCAGTCTCCTGTTTTGAAAAGCAAATAAAAAAGCATGTGATTAAGAGGCTGTCTATATTGGCTTAGAAGCAGGCAGACATTTAGAGGTTTGAATTTTATAAACTATTAATATAACAGTGTTGGTTGTGTAAATCTGTGTAATGGGTAGTAAATGCGGTATTTAAAGGGATAGGAAAGTCAAAATTAAAGTTGCATGATTCAGATAGAGCATGTTATTTTAAGACACTTTTAAATTCACTTCTATTTCCAAATGTGCTTTGTTCTCTCAGGCCTAGATTTGGAGTTCGGCGGTAAAAGGGCTGTTAACGCTCCGCAGGCTTTTTTCTGGCCGCACCATAAATTTAACTCTGGTATCGAGAGTTTAATCAAATGCTGCGTTAGGCTCCAAAAAAGGAGCGTAGAGCATTTTTTCCGCAAATGCAACTCTCGATACCAGAGTTGCTTACGGACGCGGCCGGCCTCAAAAACGTGCTCGTGCACGATTCTCCCATAGGAAACAATGGGGCTGTTTGAGCTGAAAAAAAACCCTAACACCTGCAAAAAAAGCAGCGTTCAGCTCCTAACGCAGCCCCATTGTTTCCTATGGGGAACACTTTCTACGTCTGCACCTAACACTCTAACATGTACCCCGAGTCTAAACACCCCTAACCTTACACTTATTAACCCCTAATCTGCCGCCCCCCGCTATCGCTGACACCTGCATATTTTTTTTAACCCCTAATCTGCCGCTCCGTAAACCGCCGCCACCTACGTTATCCCTATGTACCCCTAATCTGCTGCCCCTAACACCGCCGACCCCTATATTATATTTATTAACCCCTAATCTGCCCCCCTCAACGTCGCCGACACCTGCCTACACTTATTAACCCCTAATCTGCCGAGCGGACCTGAGCGCTACTATAATAAAGTTATGAACCCCTAACCCGCCTCACTAACCCTATCATAAATAGTATTAACCCCTAATCTGCCCTCCCTAACATCGCCGACACCTAACTTCAATTATTAACCCCTAATCTGCCGACCGGAGCTCACCGCTATTCTAATAAATGTATTAACCCCTAAAGCTAAGTCTAACCCTAACACTAACACCCCCCTAAGTTAAATATAACTTTTATCTAACGAAATAAATTAACTCTTATTAAATAAATGATTCCTATTTAAAGCTAAATACTTACCTGTAAAATAAACCCTAATATAGCTACAATATAAATTATAATTATATTATAGCTATTTTAGGATTAATATTTATTTTACAGGCAACTTTGTAATTATTTTAACCAGGTACAATAGCTATTAAATAGTTAAGAACTATTTAATATTTACCTAGTTAAAAATAATAACAAATTACCTGTAAAATAAATCCTAACCTAAGATATAATTAAACCTAACACTAGACTATCAATAAAATAATTAAATAAACTACCTACAATTACCTACAATTAACCTAACACTACACTATCAATAAATAAATTAAACACAATTGCTACAAATAAATACAATTAAATAAACTATCTAAAGTACAAAAAATAAAAAAGAACTAAGTTACAAAAAATAAAAAAATATTTACAAACATAAGAAAAATATTACAACAATTTTAAACTAATTACACCTACTCTAAGCCCCCTAATAAAATAACAAAGCCCCCCAAAATAAAAAATTCCCTACCCTATTCTAAATTAAAAAAGTTACAAGCTCTTTTACCTTACCAGCCCTGAACAGGGCCCTTTGCGGGGCATGCCCCAAGAAGTTCAGCTCTTTTGCCTGTAAAAAAAAAACATACAATACCCCCCCCCAACATTACAACCCACCACCCACATACCCCTAATCTAACCCAAACCCCCCTTAAATAAACCTAACACTAAGCCCCTGAAGATCTTCCTACCTTGTATTCACCATCCAGGTATCACCGATCCGTCCTGGCTCCAACATCTTCATCCAACCCAAGCGGGGGTTGGCGATCCATAATCCGGTCCAGAAGAGGCTCCAAAGTCTTCCTCCTATCCGGCAAGAAGAGGACATCCGGACCGGCAAACATCTTCTCCAAGCGGCATCTTCGATCTTCTTCCATCCGGAGCGAAGCGGCAGGATCCTGCCAGCCAATCGGAATTCGAGGGACGCCATCTTGGATGACGTCCCTTAAAGGAACAGTCATTCGTCGTTCAGTCGTCGGTCCGGATGGATGTTCCACGCTGGATGTCTTCAGGATCCTGCCGCTTCGCTCCGGATGGAAGAAGATCGAAGATGCCGCTTGGAGAAGATGTTTGCCGGTCCGGATGTCCTCTTCTTGCCGGATAGGAGGAAGACTTTGGAGCCTCTTCTGGACCGGATTATGGATCGCCAACCCCCGCTTGGGTTGGATGAAGATGTTGGAGCCAGGACGGATCGGTGATACCTGGATGGTGAAGACAAGGTAGGAAGATCTTCAGGGGCTTAGTGTTAGGTTTATTTAAGGGGGGTTTGGGTTAGATTAGGGGTATGTGGGTGGTGGGTTGTAATGTTGGGGGGGGGTATTGTATGTTTTTTTTTACAGGCAAAAGAGCTGAAATTCTTGGGGCATGCCCCGCAAAGGGCCCTGTTCAGGGCTGGTAAGGTAAAAGAGCTTGTAACTTTTTTAATTTAGAATAGGGTAGGGAAATTTTTTATTTTGGGGGGCTTTGTTATTTTATTAGGGGGCTTAGAGTAGGTGTAATTAGTTTAAAATTGTTGTAATATTTTTCTTATGTTTGTAAATATTTTTTTATTTTTGTAACTTAGTTCTTTTTTATTTTTTGTACTTTAGATAGTTTATTTAATTGTATTTATTTGTAGCAATTGTGTTTAATTTATTTATTGATAGTGTAGTGTTAGGTTAATTGTAGGTAATTGTAGGTAGTTTATTTAATTATTTATTGATAGTCTAGTGTTAGGTTTAATTATATCTTAGGTTAGGATTTATTTTACAGGTAAATTTGTTATTATTTTAACTAGGGTAACTATTAAATAGTTCTTAACTATTTAATAGTTATTGTACCTGGTTAAAATAATTACAAAGTTGCCTGTAAAATAAATATTAATCCTAAAATAGCTATAATATAATTATAATTTATATTGTAGCTATATTAGGATTTATTTTACAGGTAAGTATTTAGCTTTAAATAGGAATAATTTATTTAATAAGAGTTAATTTATTTCGTTAGATGTAAATTATATTTAATTTAGGGGGGTGTTAGTGTTAGGGTTAGACTTAGCTTTAGGGGTTAATACATTTATTAGAATAGCGGTGAGGTCCGCTCGGCAGATTAGGGGTTAATAATTGAAGGTAGGTGTCGGCGATGTTAGGGAGGGCAGATTAGGGGGTTAATACTATTTATTATAGGGTTAGTGAGGCGGATTAGGGGTTAATAACTTTATTATAGTAGCGCTCAGGTCCGCTCGGCAGATTAGGGGTTAATAAGTGTAGGCAGGTGTCGGCGACGTTGAGGGGGGCAGATTAGGGGTTAATAAATATAATATAGGGGTCGGCGGTGTTAGGGGTAGCAGATTAGGGGTACATAGGGATAACGTAGGTGGCGGCGCTTTGCGGTCGGAAGATTAGGGGTTAATTATTTTAAGTAGCTGGCGGCGACGTTGTGGGGGGCAGGTTAGGGGTTAATAAATGTAATACAGGGGTCGGCGGAGTTAGGGGCAGCAGATTAGGGGTACATAAGTATAACGTAGGTGGCGGTCGGCAGATTAGGGGTTAAAAATTTTAATCGAGTGGCGGCGATGTGGGGGAGCTCGGTTTAGGGGTACATAGGTAGTTTATGGGTGTTAGTGTACTTTAGGGTACAGTAGTTAAGAGCTTTATGAACCGGCGTTAGCCAGAAAGCTCTTAACTCCTGCTATTTTCAGGCGGCTGGAATCTTGTCGTTAGAGCTCTAACGCTCACTTCAGAAACGACTCTAAATACCAGCGTTAGAAAGATCCCATTGAAAAGATAGGCTACGCAAATGGCGTAGGGGGATCTGCGGTATGGAAAAGTCGCGGCTGAAAAGTGAGCGTTAGACCCTTTAATCACTGACTCCAAATACCGGCGGTAGCCTAAAACCAGCGTTAGGAGCCTCTAATGCTGGTTTTGACGGCTACCGCCGAACTCCAAATCTAGGCCTCAGTGTCCCTTGTTAAAAAATGAATACGCACATATCATACACTAGTGGGAGCTGCTGCTAATTGGTGCCTGCACACATTTGTCTCTTGTGATTGGCTAAATAGATGTTTTCAGCTTCCTGTCAGTAGTGCAATGCTGTCCCTTCAGCAATGGATAACAAGAGAATGAAGAAAATGTGATAGTAGAATTAAATTGGAAAGTTATTTAAAATTGTATGTTTTATCTGAATCATAAAAGAAAATTTTGGGGTTTACCCCTTTAACTTTTTAAACAATAGCACTTTTAGTGTTGACTGTCCCTTTAACAAAACAATTTCAGTGTTAAGATGTCCAGCAGGACAGATGGGTGCTGTACCCATAAACCAGCCATTATTTAATGTATCTCACAGGTGTCAAAAGAGTGGCTCAGTAGAATGGTTATGTTTATACATAAAAGGTCAGATTACAAGGGGTGCACTTTTTTATTACATTTTTTTCGCTTGCGCAAAAACACAGCTCAAAGTAAAATTTAACACGGGAGGGTTAGCACATGTATTACAAGTTGAAAGTAAATTTTTGCTTCTGACCCAAACCCAATGCACGCTAACTTCAGGACTTCGAATATCGCTACCACACTAAACTCTTCTCCCCATAGACTTCAATGGAGTGAAAGGTAGTTATAAATATTTTACATTCCGATGTTCTTCACACAGAAGAAAATGTTCTTTTATATATATATATATATATATATATATATATATATATATATATATACACATGTTTGTAAACTATATATCCATACCTATATATCTATATAAATATATGAGAATAGATATGTACTGTATGTATATATATATAAATATATATGCATTATTGCATTATGCATATATACTCCATTACTTCAAAGGTCTGGATAAGTTTTAAAACATTTAGGCCACTTTCCCTTTAATATGATAATGTAGCATTATCTGGTTTATATAGGGTCACATAAATATTAACTCATTTTCAGACTGTGAGGTTTTTTTTTATGTTTTCACTTTATAAAAGCAATTTATCTCCCAAAGGATTGAGCAACTGTTCAAAGCCGGCGCCTTGTTTCCAAAGATTCTGTTTTGATAGGATTCTGGGAAACCCGTCATTGTGGAGGTTTTTAACAAAAAAATTTTTTTAAAAAACCGTCCTTTCATTATGTGATCTGTACACCTTTTACCTTCATTGGCACACATGAAAAAACAACTTGAATAGTACATTTGGGTACTGCATTATGCAGACTCGGAGAGGCGGGGCTGGGGAATTCCCTGCTGAGTACATTAACATAGCATATGCTTTCATTTCTCTTAATAATACGCACAGAGAAGAGCACATTTTCACTGACAGCTCTGATCTGCTCTGTCAATAAGAATAAATTATCTCTCTCATATCCAAGAGACAAACCATATTTAGACCATCAGGGGGAAAAAAGCCATTTTCCTTCTAGATTTGTCACACATTTGATCTAATAGATTGCAGGATTATGATAATACTCAGTATATTATTTTATCCAGATAATTTTATAACATGCACAGACAAGTGCTTTTTTGTTGACCTAAAACTTTCTGTATATATTGTTTCCCTTTGTTAGATAGAATAATACAAACAAGTGGTGCGTTTAGATTTTGTGCTGCCCTAGGCATTGTCATGTACTCTCCTTACACTCCCAACAAGTTTACCTCAAACATGGTTCACAACTGTAGATGAGGGATGCATGGGAGGAGGGAGCCAAGATCATTGATTTATAACACAATGATTAAATATAACATGCGGAGAAAAATTATCACAGAACATAAATGTATTGTTTTATTTCTGGGAAAAAATCATTATTTTTTCTTAAAGGGGCATAAAAACCAAAACATTTATTTTATGATTTAGGTGGAGCAGTAATGCACTACTGGGAGATAGCTGAAGGTCAATGACAAGAGGTATATATTTGCAAATAGCATTAGAATTTAAAACAAAGTTGCTAAATTGATACTTCTTATTTATTTATTGAATCTATCTATCTATCTATCTATCTATCTATCTATCTATCTATCTATCTATCATCTATACAGCTATCTATCTATCTCTATCTGTATATCTCTCTTTATATCTATTTATCTATATATCTAGTTATATCTAGTTATATCTATCTATCTATACATCCATCTATCTTTCTATCTACCTATCTACCAGTTTATCTTCCATATATTTTCCTATCTAGCCATCTATCTATCGATCTATCTCATATGTCTGTCTTCATACGTCTGTTTTTCTGTCTACCCTATCATCTATCCATCTATCCATCTATCTATCTATCTATCTATCTATCTATCTATCTATCTGTCTATCTATATTTAAAAGATAGAATAGAATAGATATAATCTATATTAGAAACTTCAGTTGGTGGTGATATAGAACTTTTTTGTTTTACAAGTCACTTGTAAACAATGTATTTTATTTGTCTGTAGATAGCCACTGATTGTTTTATTTTTTTACTGGACTATTTTTGGTGCTCTTCTCTTTGTTGTGAGAAGATTAATTGTAAATCTACTTGCTAATATCCTGTGAAAAACTTTGACTGTGTCAGAGCAAAAGACTCTCGGACATAGGTTATACAGTGCACTGACTGAGACAGGCAATCAGCATCAATGAGCTCATTTTAACACATAGAGGGATATTTCTCAAGCGTCAACCGCAAATACGCTGGAGTTCTGCAGTGTAATTGTGGCGAGCCTGATTCGTCCCATTTATCAAAGCCTACAGACCGGCAAAAGTTTAAATTTGTGACGTAACATACGATCCGCCGGTCTCAATCTGACACAGATCGATGCTTACGTCATTACAGATGTTCCGAATACAAATTCGGCCCTATATGACAACTTTTGCTTATCAAATTTCTAATACCCATACAAATGCACTTTTCAGGGCAATGGGGAGCTTAGGTTTTTTAGATAGGTTTTTATTTGGGGGGGTGGTGGTTGTGTGGGTGGTGGGTTTTACTGTTGGGGGGGTGTTTGTATTTTATTTTACAGGTAAAAGAGCTGATTTATTTGTGTCATGCCCCGCAAAGGCCCTTTTAAGGGCCATTGGTAGTTTATCGTAGGCTAGGGTTTTTTTTATTTTGGGGGGGCTTTTTTATTTTGATAGGGCTATTAGATTAGGTGTAATTAGTTTAAATATTTGATAATTTATTTTTTATTTTGTGTAACTTAGTGTTTTTTTATTTTGTGTAACTTAGTGTTTTTTTTATTTTGTGTAACTTAGTGTTTTTTATTTTGTGTAACTTAGTTGTTATTTTTTTGTAATTTAGTAATTCTTTATAGTAGATTTAAATAACTTGAGTACGGATAGGTTTTTAAATATGTAATGTAGTTAATTTAATTGTTAGTTTAATGTAATTTTAGTATAATAGTTAGGGTAGGTTAAATCATAGTTTATTATAGTTTAATGTCATTTTAGTATAATAGTTAGGGTAGGTTAATTAATAGTTTAATATAGTTTCATTTAATTCTAAAGGTAAGTTTAAATTTATTATAAGATAGGGATGAGTTAATATTTAATATAAAGTTAGCGGGTTGGTAGGTTTAGGGGTTAATAGCTTAATTTAGTTTATGGCGATGTGGGGGGCTGGCGGTTTAGGGGTTAATAGCTTAATTTAGTTTATGGCGATGTGGGGGGCTGGCATTTTAGGGATTAATAGGTTTAGTTAGTGGTAGTGATGTGGGAGGCCAGGGGTTTAGGGGTTAATACATTTATTCAATTGCAGCGGGGTCCAGGAGCGGCGGGATGGGGTTAATATATTTGTTTTGTTGTAGTGGGCTCCGGGAGCGGCGGGATAGGGGTTAATACATTTATTCAGTTGCGGTGGGCTCCGGGAGCGGCGGGATAGGGGTTAATACATTTATTCAGTTGCGGTGGGCTCCGGGAGCGGCGGGATAGGGGTTAATACATTTATTCAGTTGCGGTGGGCTCCGGGAGCGGCGGGATAGGGGTTAAACATTTATTTAGTTGCGGTGGGCTCCGGGAACGGCGGGATAGGGGTTAATACATTTATTCAGTTGCGGTGGGCTCCGGGGGCGGCGGGATAGGGGTTAATACATTTATTCAGTTGCGGTGGGCTCCGGGAGCAGCGGGATAAGGGTTAATACATGTATTTAGTTGCGGTGGGCTCCGGGAACGGTGGGATAGGGGTTAAACATTTTAGTATAGTGGCGGTGTCTAGTAACAGGATATAAATAAAGTTTTGAAAAAGCTGAATAGCAGTGAGATCGATGACTTTAAGTTAACAACAGTCTGCTGCTCATCGCCCCGTACTTGGTGCGCGGCTTTTTGACAGCTTTTTGTATCAATATGGAGAGCGTATTCAGGTCCGCGGCCACGATGCTAAGCGATGTTAGGCGAGTGTATTGGTGCCGTCGAATGCAGCATAGTTGACAGCTTTATAATTCGGCCTCTAAACCACAACCTTACATGGCTGCAAAACCCAACAACTTTTAGGCTGCCTTCATGCACTGGTTTTCAAGTGCATCTTTCATCAATGAACTGACCTCAGACCATCATTTCAAGCCCTACAGCAAAAGAGTATAAACCACTTCATGAATCTAGAGTAGATATTGGATTTCTAGAGCAAATAGAAATGATTTATGATTCAACATCTGGGAACCCTATGTTTACAATCCAGTGCTACACAAGGTTCACAAATTGCAATTTCAGACATGAGATGGTAGTACTTTGTAAAACTGCTGAAATCTTCAAAGGGTATAGTCAAACTGATAGACTTACTGTATGCATTTGAATTAATTCATCCTTCTAAAACAGAGATACACATTTTTTGTGTATGAGTGGCATTATTATATTATACAATATACCATCCAAGTGAGGGGATTATTATTTTATACATCAATATACCACACAAGTGAGGGAATTATTATTTTATACATAAATATACCATCCAAGTGAGGGGATTATTAGTGAAAATAAATTAATTCAACTTCTGTTTTCATTGCTAATCACTAACGGTTTACTTCTTTTTAATGAGCAACACACAAGTACTGTGTGTATTTCTCATTCATTTTTTGAGTAGTGTGCACAAATGACTAAACTGTGTACACACATTTGAAGAGGTAGTTATGTGCCTACCTTACATTAAGCAAAATACAAAAAGAAGTCACCTACTCATACACAAAGATACACATACTGTACGTACACATTCACTCACAACACACACATATACGTACACACACTCACACACACACATTATTATTATTATTATTCTTTATTTATAAAGCGCCAACAGATTCCGCAGCGCTGTTCATAGGAAACAAAGATAAAAGTACAGTACAATATGAGACACTAGACAAAATTTAACAAACAAATACAGGAGGAATTGGGAGCCCTGTTCCCATGGGAACTTACAATCTAAATGGGTAGGAGGTTGAGAAACAGTAGGTGGGGACTGCAAAGGTGGGAATGATGTTAGTGTGAAGTTAGATGAGGGCAACTATTAGGCACGTGGAATTCATTAGTTACTGATTTGGTTATAGGCTTCCCTGAACAAGAAGGTCTTTAGGGAGCGTTTAAAGGAGGAGAGGTTGGGGGAAAGTCTGAAAGCTCGAGGAAGTGCGTTCCAGAGGGTTGGTGCCACACGAGAGAAGTCCTGTAGTCTAGCATGAGAGGAGGTGAAGAGGTAGAAGAGGCAAGGAGTAGATCATTGTTGGATCTTAGGGGACGACTGGAGTATATTTGTTGATGAGTGAGGACAGGTATGGGGGGCTGCATTGGTAAGTATTTTGTAGGTCAGAGTGATAATTTTGAATTTAATTCTGCTGTGAATGGGGAGCCAGTGAAGGCACTCACAGAGGGGTGCGGCAGATACAGAGCATCGGGAGAGGTGGATTAGCCTAGCAGAGGCATTTAGGATGGATTGAAGGGGGAGAGGCGGGAGAGAGGAAGGCCAGTTAGTAGGTTGTTACAGTAGTCAAGCCGGGAAATTACTAGGGAATGGATTAGTTGTTTAGTAATTTCAGCACTCAAAAAAGGACAAATTTTGGAGATATTGTGTAGGTGGTTGCGACAGGATGAAGAGAGCGATTGGATGTGGGGTATGAAGGACAGATTGGAGTTGAGTGTAACTCCTAGGCAGCGGACTTGGGGTGATGGGGAGATAGTGGTGTCACTGACATTGATAGTAAAGTTAGAAACTGGAGTAGAATTAGTTGGGGGGATTATAAGAAGCTCAGTCTTGGACATGTTGATTTTTAGGTGGTGAGAGGCCATCCAGGAGGAAATGCCAGATAAGCAGTCGCTGATGTGGGAAAGGACAGAAGGAGAGAGTGCAGGGGTGGATAGGTAGATCTGAGTATCATCAGCATAGAGGTGATAGTTGAAGCCATAGCTACTAATAAGTTTACCCAGTGAGGAAGTATAAATAGAGAAGAGTAGAGGGCCTAGAACAGAGCCTTGAGGTACTCCAACATACAGAGGCAATGGAGAGGATGAGTCGCCAGCAAATGAGACAGAAAAGGACCTATTAGAGAGATAAGAGTGGATCCAGGAGAGGGCAATGTCACAGAGCCCAAGGGAGTTGAGAGTCTGTAGGAAGAGGGGGATGGTCAACAGTGTCAAAGGCAGCAGACAGGTCAAGTAAGATAAGTATAGAATAGTGGCCATTGTTTTTAGCAGAAAGAAGATCGTTAGTAACCTTGGTGAGGGCAGTCTCAGTTGAGTGTGTGGACAGAAGCCAGATTGCAGGGGGTCAAGCAATGAGTTGGAGGATAGGAAGTGTGTTAGGTGATCGAAAACTAGTTTTTCCAGGACTTTAGATACATACATACACACATACATATACACACAACCACATACACACACTCACACACATACACAAACATATACCTGTACACACTCTCACACACATATTCACACACATTCTTGTGTTTGTGAGTTCTCACATTACCATACACACACACACACACATACAAATACACATACTCACACACATATACACACATATACATACACACACACATATACATACACACACACACATACATATTCACTCACCCACACACACATATATATATATATATATATATATATATATATATATATATATATATATATATATATATATATATATATATATATATATATACAAACATATACATGTACAAACACATACATACGCACACACATACATATTCATACATACACACTTATAAATACACACATAAATATACATACACACACACATATACATACACAAATGCATATCCATACACACACATACATATACAAAAGTACACACACATATACATACACACACAAACATACATGCACATATACAGTACATACACAAAACCAGGGTGTCCCATGACATTAATACAAATATTTTTTTTTACGTTTATTTTATGCAATGAATAAGGTTATGTGAAGAGTTGAAGACTTTTAGCCAAATAAAGCATACATTTGAACAAGCGGAAGACAACAGCACCCTCCTATTCCTTTCTGCCTAATTGCTTCACTGCTGTTGTTTGGTTAATAATTACAACTTAGCCTAGCATTGTACTATGGACCACTGCTGTTCTCCTGTCTCCTATTGCATAGTACATTATCCAATCTTGTGGGACATCCAAAAACTTTTAGGTAACCCATTGGGTTGGGTTTCATCTGTAAGAGACTTTAAAATGTTTTAAAATGTATTTCAGGTGGGGTTTTTTTAACTGTATGTCCCTTTCGTGTATAGTTTAAAATATGATAATACTTTTAGAGGTGTCAGGTGTGTCACCAGTGATGATTAAATTACTGCATTATTATTTTCCATTTACATTTAAACAGCTATTACTTATCTTTTTCAGGCAGAAGTAAACCCTGCTCCATCTCACACAATCTCAAACTTCACAAACTCACCTTTTCCTCTTTCTGACCACCACCTCCTCACTTGTAACATCACCTCCCTCCCTACACTTCTCCCTCCTTCTACCCCTCAGACTAAACTTCACAGAAGTATCAAGTCACTAGATCAGCAACAGCTCGCTAGCTCTCTCGAACCTCTTCTCTCTTCCACCCCCTCTTTTTCCTGTCCTGATGAATCTATCTGCCACTATACTTACACCCTTACATCGGTCCTTGATAATCTGGCCCCACCTACCATAGCTCTGAAAACATACACTCATCCTCAGCCCTGGCATACTACTCTGACACGGTACCTATGTAGATGTTCCTATGCTGCTGAGCGACACTGGAGGAAATCTCTGAGTTCTGCTGACTTTCTTCATTATTAATTAATCTTGAACTCTTACTATTCTGCCCTTAATCTATATAAGCAACACTGCTTCTACACTCTTATCTCTACTCTTCTCCGCCCACCCCCACCTCCCACCACAACTTTTCTCTCAGCTCAAGATTTGCCAGCTTCTTCAACAACAAAATCGACTCCATCAGAAATGAAATCAGCTTTCAACATACTACCAGTCTCCCACCCCCTCAAAAGCTCACAATAATCCAAAACCCACATAGCCATAAATTTAGCTCTTTTGCCCCTGTTACAGAGGAAGAAGTTTCTGCCCTAATACTATCCTCTTATCTCACTACCTGTCCCCTCGATCCCATCGCCTCACAACTACTCCCCTCCCTCTCTTTTACCCTTACCCCTATACTCACACACATCTTCAACTTCTGCCTCAGCACTGGTACAGTTCCCACATCTCTTAAACATTCATTAGTCACACCTATCCTCAAAAAACCTTCTCTCGATCCAACCTCCATCCAACTGCCTCCCTATTTCCCTACTTCCTCTTGCCTCAAAGCTTCTTGAAAAGCTAGTATATGCACGCCTATCCCATTTCCTTACATTAAACTCTCTCCTTGATCCACTGCAATCTGGATTTCCCCCCTTCACTCAACACAGACATCAATTGTTAAGGTTACCAACGACCTACTTACAGCAAAATCCAAAGGCCACTTCTCTCTACTTATTCTCCTTGATCTGTCTGCAGCCTTTGATACTGTCGACCACCCTCTTTTGCTCCATACCCTCCAATCCTTCGGCCATCTGCGACACGGTTTTCTCTTGGTTCTCTTCCTATCTGTCTAACCATACCTTTAGTGTAGCCTTCTCTGGGGCATCCTCTGCCCCGTTACCACTTTCTGTTGGGGTACTGCAAGGCTTTGTCCTCGGTCCCCTTCTCTTCTCAATATACACGTCCTCATTAGGTTCTTTAATAAAGTCCCACGGTTTCACTATCATCTGTATGCCAACCTTTCTGCATTAGAACTATCTCCTTCCTTGCTAACCCGTGTCACTAACTGTCTCTCTCATATCTCATCTTGGATGTCCTCTCACTACCTCAAGATAAATCTCTCCAAATCTGAGCTCCTTATTTTCCCCCCTTCTTCCAAAATCTCCACACCCCATGTCTCTATAACTGTTCATAACTCCATCATTACCCCAACCTCACATGCCTGATGTCTTGAAATCACACTTGACTCGGATCTTTCTTTCACTCCTCACATTCAGTCCTTGGCTAAAGCCTGCCGCTTCCACCTTAAAAACATTGCTAAAATCAGACATTTCCTTACACAAGACACAACTAAGATTTTAATCCACTCTCTCATCCTTTCCCGCCTCGACTACTGCAATTACATCCTCTCTGGTCTCCCTAGCTACCGCCTAGCTCCTTTACAATCCATAATGAATGCCTCTGCCAGGCTCATCTTCCTTACACGTCGCTCTTCATCTGCTGCACCTCCATGCCAATCCCTTCACTGGCTTCCTCTTACCTCCAGGATTAAACAACATTCTCACTCTGACTTATAAAGCCCTCAATTTCATTGCCCCTCCCCCTACATCTCAGACCTTGTCTCCAGATACTCTCTCTCCTGACCCCTTAGCTCCGCTCATGATCTCCTACTCTCCTCCTCTCTTGTTACCTCCTCACATTCCCATTTACAAGATTTCTCCAGACTGGCTCCCATCTTATGAAACTCTCTGCCTTGCTCCACAAGACTCTCCCCTTGTGTTAAAAGCTTCAAGTGCTCCCTAAAGACTCTACTATTCATGGAAACATACAACCTACACTAATTTTCCTATCTCCACTGCTATCCCCTTAAACCCCATAGCATGTAAGCCTATGAGCCCAGCTGTTTGTAGTTCACCTTCATAAGAGCCGACTACAACAGTGCAACTCTCGGCAGGACCCTCTACCCATTTGATCCCTGTAATTGTTTTTATATACCACCTATACAAATACCTGATAATAATAATAATAATAATAATAATAATAATAATAATAATAATAATAATGATAGTGTTTTGTTTGCGTGCAGTATCCCTTTAAAACCTTTTACTGTTTTGCATCTAGCATTTCTATAAGAAATGTATTTAGTTTATCTATTGCATTTCCTGTAAAATACTGTTTTGGTAAATTACTATAGAATTTACTATACTATAATTTGAAATCATGACAGATCCTAGCTCTCAATCATTTCAGCCACATTTAAATAAGTGACCTTCCAGTTCAAGGTCAGCTGAATAGACGGTGCAGTTGTATCTATTTAACACAAGATGGGGCTCATTGTCACACAACCTCTTCCTATAGCCATATACAAAATAATCTCTGAAACCAAGTCTATTTTTTTCAATGTTTCACTGAAAAACGTCATTCTGTTAGAAAAAAAATGTATTTTTCTTTATCCTATTAAGTTAACCAGATACATAGAAATTCATGTATTCTATAAGCATTTATAAAGTGCATAGGCTTCAACAGCTAAATAAGTCTGCAAATGTTGCAATTTATTTTAAAACAGAACACAATAAGAATTCTCATATTTAAAATATCTATTAAATGTTACTATTTGTGTCTAGTTTGGACACTAATGTAATTGGGAAGCAGACTGGCTTTGATCACTGTATATGTGCATACATCAAAAGCTAATGTGATTAAAAAATTGTTTGCAAGACAATTGCAACTCAGCGGCTCTGAAATAGTTAAAATAAAAGTTATACTACACAAGGGCTTTTGTTGAACAAAATATTTAACAGGTTTTAGATAGTTTAGATAACTAAAAGAACACAACTCTATTATGCTTAAACAAAAGGTAAGGCCGCACAACGGTTCCAATAGAGAAAACAAAGGTGTATTGTTAAAATACAACCCGGACAGACATGGATAGGTAGGTAGTCAGACTACCTACCTATCCATGTCTGTCCGGGTTGTATTTTAACAATACACCTTTGTTTTCTCTATTGGAACTGTTGTGCGGCCTTACCTTTTGTTTATGTATACATGTGCGATTGGTTCTCGCATTCCCAGGCCTTGCACCTTGCATGGATGTTATACTGTATATCGAGGGCTGCGGCACACGTTGTTAGTTGGCGGGTGACGTCATCAATCTCAGACATCATTTGCTCCTCTCCGCAGGCTGTCGGGCTGCATTCTCACCTTTCAACTCTATTATGCTCCCTGGTCTAATGAAATTAACATTATTGCAGTATTGACAAGACCTCCTATATAAAGTTTACCCTGAGAGCTGTTTATCTTCCTTAGGGATCTTCCGGATGTGAAGAGATAAATAAGTTACAATATAATGATAAAAAAAGCTTTTTTGTGATTTACTCTATGCTGGTGAGTTCTATAATTGGACCATATGGGCCAGATTACGAGTAAAAAATGGCTCTTTAAATACACCTTTGGTACAACATTTTAAATCCAAACACCATAAATGTCCCGCATCTCTCAGATGGACTGTTATTGAAAAGGTATACAATGACAAAAGAGGACAGAGCAGAGACTCAAAGCTAGCTCATAGGGAGGTATTCTGGATACACAAACTTAAAACAAGAATACCTCTAGGACTCAATTCTGAGTATGACATAATAAACTTTTGGCAGTAACTTAATAGCTATAGTCTCCAATAGGTTTATGTAGTCATATAGATTTTCAGATATATCATTATTATTCTTTTTTGATTTCTTAATGCAATTTCTGAGTTAATAATTTCCAGTTCAAATACTCTGGGTATATCCTTAAAAATATATAGGATTTACAGTGTATACATAATAAGTTCAGACAAATAGCATCAGCATCACATCACTTGCACAGACAAAGATTATTCATCTTTATAATTGTATCCATGTCACAATATGGATTTCCTGTAAATAATTAAACGCTTACAAAACAAACTTTTTGAAGAATAGTAGAATAGTTAAAAATTGACTGAGGGCAATTAAGTGAAATTTTATGTCACTGAACAATTTCCTTTTTAGGTTATCCTAGATTGTGTATAAAATATGTTCATCGTCTATAGGTCCCCATCAATAGTTAGAGGTTGACCATTAGGTAATGCACATAAAGGTGCATATATATGAGTCTCACTATACATATAAATAAGGATTGTGCCTTTAAGTGAGAAATCAAGTAACATGAGATGCTTCTCACAAACATCTGAACAGATTAATAGGAAGGAGGTACAGGCACATCTCAACCAATCAGTACAGGAGTGTGATTGTTTTAATTAACCTATCAAATTATGGTAGGCATTTTAAAAGGATTCAATGTATGTAGTTCCTTTATGCTATGACTACGGCTAATGCCGAAACGCGTTAGCCAAAACAGCTACTCTTGTCTTTTTTGATGTGCTATATATGGTTTTAATGAAGCTGCTAAATGCCTAATAAAAGCTACGTTTTATTTAAACGGACCAACCTGGTGCTCCTGATTATTCTTCTTCACATACTGTTGGACTCAGGGGATAGTGAGCACAGGTGAACCGGTCATGTAGACCCTGGGAGGCTGACAATACAAGCACTGAGAGAAACGGGCAAAAGGAGGACCGATTTCATCAGTGATTGCCAAAGTTTGACGGAGGGAACAGAAGGAACTCACAGGCAGCGGTTATTCAACAGCCCGTTTGGAGCAGAGTAAACTGCCCAGGAAGTACAGTTCACAAGGACCGACAGGAGTGAAAAGGTGCACCCCTTAGAAAAACCCTCAGCACTGTATGTGCATTTCTTTTACATATTCACTACTGAACCCAGCACTGTATTGAATATAATTGAGACAACTGTGGGAAAGTTTTGTTGTGTACGCTGTGTTGACACAGCACATTCTTCCAGAACATTGCAATTTGATTTAGTGAACCTTTAAGTGCTGAGACTTTTCCTCTTTTTATTTATTTATATGTTTGGGCGCACATCTACGCCAACAGTCTCTTTAGCACAAAGGGATCACTCCAGTCTGATATATAAAAAATAAAAATAATGGAGACAAGCAGCTCTGCATTAGGAGAAAATATATTCTACTCCTTACAGTCCACTGAACAGAGAGTGGGTAATCTCGATGAGCTGGACTTTGTATTTACTACAGATTATTCAAAATTTACATTGCCAAGATTGTTGAAAAGTTGGAGTTTTCTCTCACTAAAGAAAACAAATTAAAATGGGATGTGTGGACGCTAGATAAATACTACAAACTCTGTATGGTTCCCAGAGGACTCAGATTAAAGTGATAGGAAAGTCAAAATTAAACTTGCATGATTCAGATAGAGCAGGTCATTTTAAGACACTTTTAAATTCACTTCTATTTTCAAATGTGCTTCGTTCTCTTAGTATCCCTTGTTAAAAAATAAATACGCACATATCATACACTAGTGGGAGCTGCTGCTAATTGGTGCCTGCACACACTTGTCTCTTGTGATTGGCTAAATAGATATTTTCAGCTTCCTGTCAGTAGTGCAATGCTGTCCCTTCAGCAATGGATAACAAGAGAATGAAGCAAATTTGATAATATAATTAAATTGGAAAGTTGTTTAAAATTGTATGTTCTATCTGAATCATATAAAGTTCAAATTGTATGCTATAAGTGATGGTCATAGAGAGTATGATTTAAAAAGACAGTAAATGCCTTAGAATTACAATACACTTTTGTTGTCTCGATATTATGCAATAGTGTATCAATCAAGCCTAAATATTTTTAAAACAAATTATTTGCTGCATTAGATTTTTAATAGCCAAACTCCACACACTTGCCTCAGGGGTGTAACTAAATCACACTGTGCCCCAGGGCAAAGGCTGCAATAGGCCCCCTATTTCAGCAGTGCTATTTCTGGCTGTTTGAAATCAGCAGAATATAAGCCAGCTGATATTTACTAGCTGCTTCTCTTTGATTGTGAGTCATCCTTACCCCTTGATTAGTCTGTATAAGAAGATATTTACTTGCGCAACCTTCCTGTACAATTATAGTGACTGCCATCTTGGAAAGCCTGTCACCATATTTGTAAAGACAAATCTATATACTTTCCTTACACTGTAAGTCCTGTTTGGCATACATAGGGGCAAAGCATGATGCAGGAGGAGCCCAGGCCCCCTGTAGAATAAAACAATACTAATTACAGAGCGAGATGGGCCACATGGAGGTGAGGACCCCGTCTCTACTAAGACCTCTGAGACCACTGTAGTTAAGCCCCTGACTTGCCTTATTTGGAGGAGCCAATCTGGGCTTAGGCCTGGAGCTGAAAAAACTTGCCATGATCCTATTGTTAGCATAATGTGCCTTGTTTTGCAATTGTTATTTGCTGATGCCATGAAGGGACAGATGTGTAGCAGAGCTAGCCTTGATATGTCTAATGAGTGATTTTTCAGTTCTGAGAAATAGAAAGGTCACAATTATTAGAGCTAAGTTACATAACAAGAGGCACTATAAATAATGAAAGTTGTTTTTACTATGTGTAACTAAACCTTTCATAATAACATCTCAAAGTGTTTACCGTCTCTTTAAAGTACTATTAAAGGGACAGCCTTCTCCAGAATTTGTATTGTTTAAAACGATAGATAATCCCTTTATTGCCCATTCCCCAGTTTTGCATAACCAACACAGTTATATTAATATATTTTTTTTTTCCGTGTGATTACCTTGTATCTAAGTATTTGCAGACTGCCCCCTTGTTTTGTCAGACTTGCATTTTAGCCAGTCAGTGCTGACTTCTAGGAAACTCCACGTGCATGAGCACAATGTTATCTATATGTTACAAATGAACTAACACCCTCTAGCTTTAGAAAACGGTCAAATGCATTGAGATAAGAGGTGGCCTTCAATGGCTTAAACACTAGCATATAAGCCTACATAGGTTTAGCTTTTAACTAAGAATACCAAGAGTACAAAGCAAATTTGATAATTAAACTAAATTGGAAAGTTTTATTTTGACTTGACTGTCCCTTTAAATACAGTAGAATTGCATAATAAGCAAAAGCACAATAAAGAAACCATTCAATAGCACTTACTCTGGGTCAGATTGATAGCGGCAATTAATAACTGCGCTCAAATTAAAAATGTATCGCTGTGAGGCTAGGTTGCATATTACAAGTTGAAAGAAGTAAGCACACAAGCAAAGTGCTGATGTGCGCTAACTTCAGGACTTCAGATACCGCAACTGCGCTAGCATTCTCCCAAAATATTTCTATGGGTGTGCTGTTAAAAAACACTTGCATACTAACCCGACACCAGGTTAGACCAACTGCACTAAACCCAAAATGAGTTAGGAATAATGTTCTTCACATAGAAAAAAGTTTATTTTTAGCTTAAAAACATCTGTTCTCTGGTTAATGCCCTTTACCATGGACTTGTAATATTAAAGTTGCACACTAATTGTAGTGCGGACCATTGATAATAATTATCGCACTCTCCTATTATTAGCGTGCAACTTGTAATCTTGCCCTCTGAATTTTAAATGAGCATTAGTTTTTTCTGACAAATTTTAATCATGTGACAGTCATCAGCCAATCACAGACTGATATATATATATATATATATATATATATATATATATATATATATATATACATCGAACTTGGGCACATACTCAGTAGTAGCTAGTGTCTGAGAAAGTGTGTAAATAAAAAGACTGTGCACAATTTGATTATAAAAGCAATTTGGAAATTCTCTTAAAACTGCACTTTTGGAGGCCGATTTAAGAAGCAGCAGATGGTGCTGTTTCCGCACGGCCTTCAGGTCTTAAGACCACTGCTCCTTGACTCGTCCCTTACCTCTGAGGCGTCAGACCGCAATCATCCCGATCAGATATGATCAGGAAGATTGACACCCCCGCTAGCAGCCGATTGCCGCAAATGTGCAGGGGGCGGCATTGCACAAGCAGTTCAAACAAAATGCTTGTGCAATGATAACTGTCAACAGCGTATGCTGTCAGCATTTATCGATGTGGGGTGGACATGATTCACTACAGCAGATCATGTCTGCCCGCACATTAATTAATCGGCCCCCAGGTCTGAATAATGAACGTTTCATTTTTACTTTAGTGTTCCTTTAATTGAAATATTCTAATAATTTGCACCTCAATTTATTTATGTATTCATTTTTATTTCTGGGGGAGGAAAGAGAGGAGGGATGGACAAAAAAAAGTGAGAGGTAAAAAAAAGAATTGAATTAAACAAAAGGGGGCAGAGAAAAGAGATGTGTGTTACATTTTACATAACTGGTTATCCATCATATTCAGTAAGAGAGTTTATGATGTTTTTCACAGCTGACTGTAGGGAAAATGTGGTAATAAATAAATTGAGGGCCCAGGTTATACTGTATGTAACCTGTTCTACCCAATACAACAGGCCCATGTTACAGAATACAATTACGTATGGGATTTGCGTTCACTTTAAGTAACAGTCTGCATTGCTAGATTAGAACTGAAGAACATCACAAAGTCGTCTGATAGACGACAGGTGTAATTATCATATTATAGCCATTAGCCAGGAAAATAAATGAGTCAACTCTTTAGTAGCGTACGAGATTCTGTCATTAGTCAAGGGATCACCAGACAGCCACACTGGTATGGACAATGTTACATGAAATCTGCCTTTATTTTCCTACAGTCACAAAATCAACAAGCTGTAAAATGAGTTGCAAGGTACAGTGCTGACTGTACCTAGACCTGGTAACGTTTGTCTGTGGCTTCCCGCTGCCATCTCTAATGTGGTCTAAACATAAAGGAGCGCAGGGGGCGCTGAGATGCACTCACTTAAAGACCACGTACTGTGTGCTGTGTGGTAGGAATGACCTAAACGCTCTAGCCCTGCTTTGACACAAACAGCTACTTTATTTGTAATCCGTAGTTGTTTTCTTATTATACTGAGTGCTTGCATCACATGTGTTAGCTGTTATTTTATTTACTGGGGACACAGGAATACAAGGGAAACTGGCAAGTGACATTGTAAGGCAACACAACACATAACGTCTGTTAAAGATAAGCCTATCCTTTTAAAGGGGCAGTGTACACAGACTAGCAACTGATTAGTGTTCATTTATTCAAATTTATTGCAGGAACACCTTTTCAAGTTGTCTGGGCCATTCTCTCTCATCTCCAGTTGGGAGGTTGATTTATGCTTCTGTCTCTTGCTTACATAGCTTTTCTAAAGCAACAGTATTGTCAGTATAGGTTGCTGTACCCACAAGGAAACACTCCAGCAGGTAAAGGGGATAATTGGGAACACTTTAAAGGAGAGTTTTTTTCACAGTTCAATGTCCCTTTAATGCTAGGTGACTTTATTTTGAAGATAACCTGGTCCAACATTTGTATCATTTGTGCACTTTGTTGACCTGAACTGATATTGATTTCCCATAGCAGAGATATAAGAATTTGTTGCACAGTAACACCATGTACTTTCCATAGAGAGATTCAATATCTTCTAAACTGTAACTACCTTTTGAGGGCTTTTTGAACTAAGATTACCACAATGTATTGGGGTCCTGTTTTTGCTGGTTTCAAGCAGTACATCTTGGCTTCTGCACATGTTAATGTCATATATTAAAGGGATATGAAACACAACATTTATCTTTCATGATTCAGGTAGAGCATGCAATCTTAAACAACTTTCTAATATACTGTACTTCTATTTTCTTCATTCTCTTGGTATCTTTTGTTGAAAAGCAGGGACATAAGCTTAGGAGCCGGCCCATTTCTGGATCACTATATGGCAACAGTTTTGCAAGAATGTTTTCCATTTGCAAGAGCACTAGATGGCAGCATTACTTCCTGCCATGCAGTACTCCAGATGCCTACCTAGGTATCTCTTAAACAAAGAATATCATGAGAACAAAGCAAATTTTATAAGAGAAGTAAATTGGAAACTTTTTTAAAATGCTTTGCTCTGTCTGAATCACAAAAGAAAATGTTTGTTTCATATAAAAAAATCACTTCAATTGAGCTTTAATGAATTATTTTGAGTAATTTTTCTGTGCTGTTTTTTCCTCTGTAGCTGCTGCGGTGCATCCTTCAGAATTTGACCCTGCAACATTCTGCACAATTAATCTATATCTCTGCCCAATAATTACATAAAGAAAATATACTCAAGGCTTTTTTAGGGCAATTTTGCTTAAAAATGTAAATAAATATTAGTATTATCGCAACATATAAAGTCGCAGGTTATGTTTAGGAATAATATATATGTATATATATATTATAAGTGAAAAAGAGGGCGCCACATAGCGTGATACTGTTGTTGTAAAATCAGAAGGCAGAATATTCAAAAAGGCTTCCCAAATGGCTTTGCACCGTTCTGTGACCGGTGCTATCAGGCAGACTAACACTCTCAGTGGTTAGCACACTGGGTGGCCTCAGCTGAACTGCACACAGGTGGATCTCAGTGTTGCTTGATTGCAGTAAACCAAACGTCTGTATAGACCATGTGTTGCAAACTGCAGTGGATTTTTAAAATCAAAACCCTTTTCAGGTTAGATCAATAAAAATGTGAGACAACTTCCATATGATAGAATTAAAATTAAGTCCAAAACTTTTTTTAAAGATGTGGATAGCAACAGCTATTTGGAATACCATAGCAATCACCATAGAAGCTGGATTAACAATGTACCATACAGTCAGTTCAGACGCATTAGGAGGAACTGTTCAGATTACAACACTTTTCTTGAACAAAGTCAGATTATATACAATAGATTTGTGGAGAGAAAATATCCGGTTCACATTTTAGATAATGCACTCATGAGAACAAAAAGATTGGACAGGAATGATATATTATCCAATAACAATAAAATGAAACAATTATCTAACACACCAACAGACCAGGGAAACATCTTGTTCATTACTCAATACAATAATCATTTTCAAAAAATCAATCAAATCATACATAAACACTGGCATGTCATCCAAAGGGATCCTATTTTGAGAAATATAGTACAGGACAAACCAAAGATAGTTTATAGGAGAGCTCCAACCCTGAGAAGCAGACTAGCACCTAGCAAAATTGTCAAACACACCCAACAACAATCCAAGATTATTACAAAATCCAAGAGAGGCATCTTTGGGTTACAGGGAGTATATAAATGCGGAAAAACTGGTTGTAAATCTTGCCAATATATTAAACATGGCACTAAAACCTTCAAGTCCCAGACCACCGGAGAGATACATCCCATTCAGGGATTTTACAATTGCAACACCTCTTTCGTTGTTTACCTGTTAGAGTGCATTTGCCGGCTGCAATATATAGGCCGCACCTCCAGGAAGGTAAAAAAAAGGTGGGGAGAACACTTTCGCAACTGTAAAAATTGCAAGAAAACAAAAATTAAACATAGTATTCCAACCCATTGTCTAGCCAAACATCAAGGCAACCCTCATATTTTCAAATTCATTCCCATAGATTTTATTCCTAGGTCAGCAGACTATAACAGAACTACCAAACTCAGACAACGAGAAACCTTCTGGATTTTTAAGTTAAAAACATTATATCCTGAAGGCTTAAATGCCAACCTTGCTTTAGCAGCATTTAATTAATATTCAGATATAACAATAATGATACCAACCAATATGAAACTTGCAACGGGTTGTCCAAACACCAATTTTTAGATCCAGATTTAGACTAAACTTATAGATATGTCACAAATCAATATGATAACCATAAACGATTAAAATGACCAGTGATACATTAATTCGGTTTAGGTCTGATCACATATCAGGATATTACAAAAATTAACATTTTCACATTTTCTATTTTTTCTGGTAATCTCATTAGCTTCTCAATTTAAGACTTATCTTAGCTTATTACAATATTTTCGAAAATTATGTTAATGTGGCATCTGTTTTCAATACACAGGATGACAAATATATTCAATAGGACCACGAAAGATCAACCGTATGTGATTAATAATCCACACGATGTGACAGATAGCAAACATATTTATTTCACTCAAAAGTTCATATTAATTTGCCATATGCCCAGTTCGTTTTTTAGCGCAAATTAGAAATTATTATAACCAATGCGCATACGTTGGATTACTATAGTCTAACTCACATGATATGTTGTGATTCCAATTTACACAGAACATTTGGAATCATAATATATTCACAACCAATAGCCTATGGATTTATAGGTTTTAAAAGCAAAAAGTATCAACATCCCGTGTAAACACTGAAGACTCATATCACAATTTTGAGGTTCTATATAAAATCTACACAGAAACAAATTAATGTCAAAGTAAATATATTAAAAACAAATCAAAATTCAATTATATTTATTCCATTTTCTGTTAAATCTGTAGGGTCAGATTCAATGTATTTTATTCCAGACCTTTTTTAAGAACATATATATTTTCACTAATTTTATTAAACCGTCCTGATTATTCAGACATAGAATTCAGATTTTAACATACGAAAATTGCAAGCAATCTATTAAGACACATGATGGCTTTGTAAAAAACATAATTAAAAAACGTTGTTATATTTATTTCTATAGCCGTGAGGTCCAGATCTTTATTATTATTATTAATATTCATTGGCTACAATTGCATACTATTCACCATCTCATTTTTAGTTGGATTCGGTTGCTTTTATATTCCCATCACCTCTCACATTACTTACATTCTATCCACCACCACATAGCTTCAAACAACACCACACGACAGTTTTTAACAAACATTTCTCATTCAAATACGCTTTATATGTTCATCCAATCGCATATATCTATAACTGTTAGGAGCAGCTGCAGACATTGTTTAATATTTAGCACGATTCATTTCATTATAACCTGTGATAGATACTTTTTATAATTTAGAAACACCCTAGCAACAGCTCACAGGTTAAAATTTCTCAATCAGTGTTGATAAGATCCACAGGGATTTCTTTGTTATGATTGGTCTACCAATTGGTCTATCCATTGTTTTTATGCCTGAGGAAAAGACCAGACATTGGTCTAGAAACGCGTAGCAATTCTTATATGGATTAAAGATTTTAATTCTATCATATGGAAGTTGTCTCACATTTTTATTGATCTAACCTGAAAAGGGTTTTGATTTAAAAAAATCCACTGCAGTTTGCAACACATGGTCTATACAGATGTTTGGTTTACTGCAATCAAGCAACACTGAGATCCACCTGTCTGCAGTTCAGCTGAGGCCACCCAGTGTGCTAACCACTGAGAGTGTTAGTCTGCCTGATAGCACCGGTCACAGAACTTGGCTTTGGTAAGCCTTTTTGAATATTCTGCCTTCTGATTTTACAACAACAGTATCACGCTATGTGGCGCCCTCTTTTTCACTTATAATTTTCAGAAAACCTTCACTCCGAGGACCAGAGGAGCTTTGCCGCCTGCACCTTTTATTCCAATTGTTTTGAACTCACTGCCCGATCCCACGGGAACTATATGGTTTGTGCACAAATTTGATTGTTTGGTTCACTAAGCGCACCCCGCTCTGGGTTCCCTTAGGGGTTCCTTGTTTCATATGTATATATATATATATATATATATATATATATATATATATGTGTGTGTGTATTATGGGTAAAGTAAGATATCCGCGTAATCCTAGGATTACTCGGGTAAAACTGACATTACCCAAGCGGCTGTGGGTAAAGCCCAATGTACTATAATTCCTGTATCTACACAATTTTTTTTGCCTCCACCTTGGGGTTCAAGAAAGGCGCCCCATCGATCCCCTGGCATCCACCCCAAGTGAACCTTGGGGAATGAGGTTTTCAAGGGGAGCTTCGCCCGCCATGGAACCCCATAGGCAAAAAATATATTGAATCGGGGGGAATCGTATATTTGTTTGCTGCAGTGACTTGATGAGTATGATCTTACTTTGGGCATTACCCACAGCCGCTTGGGTAATGTCCGTTTTACCAGGGTAATCCTAGGATACCCAATATCTGACTTTACCTGCAACATATGTGTGTATATATATATATATATATATATATATATATATATATATATATATATATATATATATATAAACACACACACACATATATAAATATATGTGTGTGTACACTTTATAACTCCTTTAATATTTTAGAGAGGTTCTCTAACCCTTTGTCTGTGAGAGAAGGTTATAAATGATGCATTTCAGTATATAAATACCATACTTTCATTATTATAGCTTATTGAATTAATATATATCTTACCTTTATGGTCAAGGCACACAGTTGCATGGTATTATGTCCACATGAAATATGAGATTTTTGAGTAGATGCAAAACAATTATGCATGTTGTAGATGGTATTTGGGGATTTATTTCTGGTGTTAGCTCTGTATCGTGCGCCTATGGAATGCTGTAGAAATCTAATGTGTTTCTGGATTAATGTCTTGCAATCCGTCAGTCGCTCTATTTATTTGATGAATATATCAGTACAAAGCATTAATAATCAGATCGTCTGAACACATATATTGGCAGCGAGATTCATGTAAACACTTAAAATAAACAGATGGATTGATTTTATTAAAAAAAAAAAAAAAACTTTTAGATTGATATGTACTGTGCTTTATAAATCCCCATGTGTAGATTACTATTGACTTGAGCAACGTAAATCAATAGTAGAGCCGCAATTAATGAACATTTAAAGTTATATCTAGTTAATGGAGGTACTTGCTCAATTCAGGATATGTCTAAATGAGATGATAAACTGCACTGATATTAAATCATTAGATATAGATAGCCCTTACATGCTCAAGCAAAAAATAAAATAAAACAATAATTTTTTATATATATATACATAAATAAAGCAATATTAATTTAAGTTAGGTGGAGATAAAAGCATGAGATTAAAATCCTCCATTTCATAAGTAAGAGCAATATAATTATTAGCACATCAAGGCAAATATCCCCACATGCTTTACTCCAGCATTGCCCTGTATACATTGTTACCAATGTACCAGAGGATTTTGGGTAATATATGCAAATTAAATATCCACTATCTCAGGCTTTTTGCTTCAGATACACTATAACAGCTGTCTATAAGTGGTTTTGTTTGTGCTGCACTTTTCCCAATAGGGATCGCTGTGTTTTAACACTGTATCAGAAGCCTGAGATATTGCACATCTAATTTACATATCTTACCCAGAATCCTCTGGTACATTGGTAACAATGTATACAGGCTAATTCTAGGGTAAAGCAAGTGAGGATACTTGCCTAGATGTGTTAATTGCCTGTGCAATAATTACATGCAATGAGCTGATTTGCCAAACGCCTGCCATGTTAATTTGGGAGACAGAGTGATGGTTTTGATGGTAATGTATGAGGTGACATGGCCATTAGATCTATCTGTGTGGGTAGTGCTTGATGTAGTGCTTGGGGACACTGGCATATTTAGCTGTTGCTGTCCTAAACTCTGGGAAATCTTCTGAACGTGAACCGCCACTACCAACAATAACAGCAACAATTTTACCTCATATTTGCCTTATACATTTCTCACAACCAGAAGCTGAGAACACCATGAGTGGTCATGAAACCCTAGTAGTCAACGAGGGATAAATGGTTTGTAAGAAAGCTTATTCATAGTACATCTATATAGGCACAGAATGGAATCATAACATAGAAGTACTAGCCAGATTCTGCTGTCATCTTTTATCTTGCTGCCCTAGGCACAGACCTAGCTGGTTTATTACAGAATACACCCTTACACATTGATCTAGTGTGGAGTCCATGTGGGAAACAGTATAGAGTTTGCTTGGTAGGTTTTACTGTCTATTATGGTTAAAAAGATGGCTGTCGAGCTGAGAGAAAGAGTAGTTGGAGTAGAGAAGCAGATTGCACTGTGAATATTACTCACATAAAGAATTTACCTTATCATGTTCAAACAGAGACTTGTTCTAGAAATGAATATGATTTGTGCTCAAACCGGGATGTACTGCTGAGTTTCTTATGGATTTGATTCAAAAAGGTGTCATACAAGGCTTCAGCCATGGTCACTGAAAGCCAAGCATTAAAATGAGCAGATGACTGCAAACATACATCTATACCCGAGGTATATGGGTATTTTGTACTCAATAGAAATGGGTTTATGTTTGGCTTGTCTCAATCTGTATAAATAATACATATATAGAGCATGCCTGTTTTATTAATAGATAGATCGGGAGACAGAATACCTGTGTGAATGTGTGTTTGTTTTTGGTACATGTGTTTTTGTATCAGTGCATTTTCATGTGTGTGTATCTGGGTATGTGTTTGTCTGTGTGTGTCTGCATGTGCACACTTGTGCATGTACTATAAGACATTTTATCTAGTAATAGATTTGTAAAAATCACAAATGTCTACAGTGTTACATCACTTGCACCTTAAACGTGACAAAAAATATTTATTTTTGAGAAGAGAAATGAATCATAAAAGTATACAGTATACAGCATTGACTGCCTTGTTTTGTTTAGGTACTATAGATAGACAGATGGTTAAAACAACCGATGATAGATAGATAGATAGATAGATAGATAGATAGATAGATAGGTTGTGAAAATATAGATAGATAGATAGATAGATTATTAATAGATAAATAGATAGATAGATAGATAGATAGATAGATAGATAGATAGATAGATAGATAGATAGATAGATAGATAGAGCCATGGTAGTCTATTAAATGATTCACATTTAGATGTTCTGTATTCAGTGCCGTCTCTGCAGGCTGTTAGGTTACTGACCAGATAGTAGTGTACAGTGATTACAGTTGTTGTGTGGGAAGAAAATCATAGCTTTCAGAATAAAGAGTTACCCATAGACAGCCCCCCCCCCCCCCCCAAACACACACAGGCACATAGAATGATTTCAAAAAGGCCAAGGTTGAGGGGAAGATTTTCCTCTAAGCAGCTAGTTAGTTGTTTTGTTAGATACAGATTGTACAAGGAGCGTGTAGGACATATTGTTCAGCATGAGTCAGTTGAGGTAACAACTGCTTAATGTTCCACACTCAGATAACCTGGACTTGATCTTTGTTCTCTGTTATATTTGAGTCCTTCTTAATGTTAAACCTTAGAACAAAGCTACTAAGTGCTGGTTATATGTGTAAGTATTAAACATGTTCAGAATATCTTTTTATTCATGCGAAAAGGGTAAAATAAAGATGTCTCAAATGCTACTTAAAGGGATATAAAACAGTCTGTTTCATTGTTGTAATAAAAAAGGGCTAAACAGTGGCTTATACACAATATAAATCATTGCAATATGTATTCATCCTTTGAAAAGGATTTTACACTTTATTTCATATTTTTTTTACTAGTGTCAATTACCTCCTGTAACAGCCTTACAAAGTGGCTGGGTTTCTACAGGAAGTCTTATCTAGCTTGTTGTCATAAATCTAAATAAATATCTGCTGATTTACTATTCAGAGAATGCAAGGGAAACAGGAAGTATGTTTGCCCATGCTCAGAAGAGCCATAAGGAAATCTACAGGGAACTGAAACGCAATTTTTTATTTATTTCATGATTTAGAAAGAACATGCAATTTTAAACAACTTTCCAATTTACTTCTATAATCTAATTTGCTTCATTCTCTTGATATAATTTTTTAAAAATCATATCTAAATAGGCTCAGTAGCTGTTGATTGTTGGCTGCATATAGATGCCTCGTGTAATTGGCTCACCCATGTGAATTGCTATTTCTTTAACAAAGGATAACTAAAGAATGAAGCTAATTAGACAACAGAAGTACATTGGAATGTTGTTTAAAAAAATTGTAATCTCTATCTGAATCATGAAAGAATACATTTGGGTTTCATGTCCCTTTAAGTTCAAGTATGTCTGCTCCCTTATCAATCAGTAGTCAGTGGTAACAATGAGAATTTCTTAGTGCAAGAAAACAAGGAAGTTGTTTGCTATTTCTTAACACAATCTGTTCTATTCTATATTTACTTTGATTTAACATGTATTTTTAGTAAAGCAACACTGTTTCATATCCCTTTAATTTAAAAAGGAAATGCATGTGTGCGCACAATTAATCCATGTGAATAGTTTGTTTAGAACTAACAGAAACACGCCCCTATAACATGAAAAAACAAAGTTTTTTGGGTTTTTTAAATGTATTTTATCTTTAATTCTCAGATTAGAGATGTGTTCAGTTTCAAGCAAATTAACCCACCCTCTTCGACTTCTGTTTGTATTACTCACCCCAGATAGCTATAGGCCAGATTGCGACAACCAATATTGTGCCCGCGTTAATTTGCACGCATATTACAAGTTGAAAGTAAACACGTTCTCCTTAACTCGTCTGCCACCTCTGGGGCAGCAGACAGCAATCAGCCCGATCGGATATGATCGGGTTAATTGACACCCCCTGCTAGTGGCCGATTGGCCGCAAATGTGCAGTGGGCAGTATTGCACAAGCATTTCACAAGAAGTGTTTGTGCAATGATAAATGCCGACAGCGTATGCTCATGTCCGCTCGCATTATGATAATTCAGCCCCCTAATTAGAGAGTAAGAGTTAAAAAAAAATGTGCACCAAAAACAACATAAATACATTAAAATGAAGTGGTATACTCGTATAAACACTATCTGATAAAATAATTTATATACATATTAACAAAACATTAATAAGAACATTGGAATGTAAAATATTTAGCGTACACAGTAATAATGTTTTACTGTGTATGTACTAGAAATATTTTACATTTCAATATTCTTCACATAGTAGAAAATGTTCTCTGTATTTTTAAATATTATAGATAAATATATATATATATATATATATATATATATATATATATATATATATATATATATATATATATATATACACATACACAGCAATAGAAAAACTTAAGAGACCACTGCAAAATTATCAGTTTCTCTGGTTTTACTATATATAGGTATGTGTTTGACTAAAATGACCATTTTTGCTTATTCTATAAATTACTGACATTTATCCCAAATTCCAAATAAAACATTCTCATTTAGAACATTTATTTGTTGAAAATGACAACTGGTTTTCAGTCCTCGAATAGTGCAAAGACTATTAATTTATAAACAACACAATACTAATGTTTTAATTTAGCAAGAGTTCAGAAATCAATATTTGGTGGAATAACCCTGATTTTCAATCACAGCTTTCATAAAACTTGGCTCGTTCTCTACCAGTCTTTCACATTGCTGTTGGGTGGCTTGTTATTTAGTTGTGCAACTACTATCAAGTTATTATATATAAATATGCATATTTCTGTGATGTGTTTGATAGACGGTTATGATATGGGTGACTTCTTGTCCCTATTGGAATTCCTCTTCTATGCTATAGCAATGCAAAGACGGTTTGTTTGCAGCACACTGATTGATAAATAAAACAGAAACAAACTGTATTTTATGACCAGCTCTGCAATGGACCATACACCTTCATTATCAATTGTGAAGTAATTACAGAGGCAAACCAATTTGTTTAAATTGCTGTGTTGTTTCATAGTTTTGTGTCTCAGTTCAGCATTACTTTAGAGTGGCGCAGGGTGGAAGTTTATGTTTATCAGGTTGTGCACACATGCAGGAGTTTTATCCCCATATAACAAAACTATTGATACAGATTAACTGTAATTAAAGGGACAGAGATGTCAATAAATAAATCTTCATGATTCAGTTAAAGGGCTCAATGTGTTAAACGGAAATGAAACCCAAATTTTTATTGTGTGATTCATATAGTGTATGGAATTTTAAACAACGTTCCAATTTACTTCTATTATCTATTTTGTTTTGTTCTCTTGGTATAATGTGTTGAAAAGCAGGGCCGGACTGGAAATAAAAAGCAGCCCTGGAAAAATATAAAGACCAGCCCTATTTTCCGTTGAGTCTGTAGAATGCACATGCCCCATTTTTTTCAAAGGGAATTACTGGGACACTCCTTCCCCAATATTTTTTTCAGAATTAAATGATATTACTTTGTATTAAATAAAAATGTCAGATTGATGTTGTATAGGCACCCTACAACCCAGTTGCATTCATTAGTCAGCCCTTTAAATTGAAGTTTTCCAGTCCCAGCTGCTGCAGCCCACCGGGAAATCTCCTGGTATCCTGGTTGGCCAATCCGGCCCTGTTGAAAAGGATACCTAGGTAGGCTCAGGAGCTGCTGATTGGTAACTGCACATATCCACCTCATGTCATTGACTCACTCACAAATTAGATAATTTAAGTAAATATTTAAAATTGTTTAAAGTTGTATTTTCTATATAAATCAGGAAAGAAAAAATGTGGGTTTCATGTCCCTTTAAGCAGTGGATGCTGCTTCTCAGCCCTTTGTGGATGAGCTAATGGGGCCTATCTATCAAGCTCCGAAAGAAGCTTGACGGCCCGTGTTTCTGGCGAGTCTAAAGAAACTGCGAGTCTAAAGAAACAGCGGTTATGAAGCAGTGGTCACAAAGACCAGTGCTCCATAACCCTGTCCGCCTGCTCTCTCTGAGCAGGCGGACAGGAATCGCCACAATTCAACCCGATCGAGTACGATCGGGTTGATTGACATCTCCCTGTTGGCGGCCGATTGGCCGCAAGTCTGCAGGGGGCGGCGTTGCACCAGCAGCTCTTGTGAGCTGCTGGTGCAATTCTGAATACGGAGAGCGTATTGATCTCCGCATTCAGTAAGGTCTTGCGGACCTGATCCGCACTGTCGTAACAGGTCCGCAAGACCTTTGTTGAATAGGGGCCAATGTCTGCTTCTTACTCTCTCCGCTATCTTTGAGTTTCAGGAGATTAAACATCCAGAATACATCTGTTTCAAGTGATTGACAAGCCCTGGGCAGGGGAAAGAGTTGTATTAGAAAGTCTCCTTGCAATAGTACATGCGGGCAGCAGACATACAGTGTCTTCTTCCAGCTGAGATTAAAACAAATGTACCTAGCAACTTCTAATACAAGTGCAGAATATCATTTTTCGTAGGCTATTGAAATGATAGGATGCGTAATTTTTCAAACGCGATAATCTAACCGCCGTTAAACTCATGATACGGGTGGGTGCCAAAACCAAGACCACAACCTTGTGAACGCATGCGTAAACTTTGTGCAGTCGATAGCCCTTAATGTTTCTGTACTGAAAAGTAAACATGTGTTTGTTCTTGTGTTTATGGGCGTGTCACTGTCCACCATTTGAGCTACGGGGGGTCTTTCTTATCAGACAGTGAACTTCTGTCCTATGAACAGAGATGTTTGTAGGCCATAAAATGCTGGGGGGTGAACAGGGGATACAGTGATTACTTCGTCTTTTATTACTCTGCTTTCTCTGTGTATTGTATTGAAGCTACTTTCTTGCAAATGTAAAATGTTTAACCCCTTAATGACCACATCACTTTTCCATTTTCTGTCCGTTTGGGACCAAGGCTATTTTTACATTTTTGCGGTGTTTGTGTTTAGCTGTAATTTTCTTCTTTATTCATTTACTGTACCCACACATATTATATACCGTTTTTCTCGCCATTAAATGGACTTTCTAAAGATACCATTATTTTCATCATATCTTATAATTTACTATAAAAAAAATTATAAAATATGAGGAAAAAATGGAAAAAAACACACTTTTTCTAACTTTGACCCCCAAAATCTGTTACACATCTACAACCACCAAAAAACACCCGTGCTAAATAGTTTCTAAATGTTGTCCTGAGTTTAGAAATACCCAATGTTTACATGTTCTTTGCTTTTTTTGTAAACTATAGGGCCATAAATACAAGTAGCACTTTGCTATTTCCAAACCATTTCTTTTCAAAATTAGCGATAGTTACATTAGAGCACTGATATCTTTCAGGAATCCCTGAATATCCCTTGACATGTATATATTTTTTTTTAGTAGACAACCCAAAGTATTGATCTAGGCCCATTTTGGTATATTTCATGCCACCATTTCACCGCCAAATGCAATCAAATAGAAAAAATCGTTCACTTTTCACAAATTTTTTCACAAACTTTTGGTTTCTAACTTAAATTATTTACAAACAGCTTGTGCAATTATGGCACAAATGGCTGTAAATTCTTCTCTGGGATCCCCTTTGTTCAGAAATAGCAGACATATATGACTTTGGTGTTGCTTTTTGGTAATTAGAAGGCCGCTAAATGCCACTGCGCACCACACGTGTATTATGCCCAGCAGTGAAGGGGTTAATTAGGGAGCATGTAGGGAGCTTTTTGGGGTAGTTTTAGCTTTAGTGTAGTGTAGTAGACAACCCCAAGTATTGATCTAGGCCAATTTTGGTATATTTCATGCCACCATTTCACCGCTAAATGCGATCAAATTAAAAAAAAACGTTAATTTTTTCTCAATTTTAGGTTTCTCACTGAAATTATTTACAAACACCTTCTGCAATTATGGCACAAATGGTTGTAAATGCTTCTCTGGGATCCCCTTTGTTCAGAAATAGCAGACATATATGGCTTTGGCATTGCTTTTTGGTAATTAGAAGGCCTCTAAATGCCGCTGCGCATCACACGTGTATTATGGCTAGCAGTGAAGGGGTTAATTATGTAGCTTGTAGGGAGCTTGCAGGGTTAATTTTAGCTTTAGTGTAGAGCTCAGCCTCCCACCTGAAACATCAGACCCCCTGATCCCTCCCAAACAGCTCTCTTCCCTCCCCCACCCCACAATTGTCCCCGCCATCTTAAGTACTGGCAGAAACTCTGCCAGTACTAAAATAAAAGGTATTTGGCCCTTTTTTTTAAAAAAAAAAAAAAAAGCATATTTACATATGCTGATGTGTAGGATCCCCCCTTAGACCCCAACCTCACTGATCCCCCACCAAACTGCTCTCTAACCCTTCCCCTCTGCAATAATGGGCACCATCTTGGGTACTGGCAGCTGTCTGCCAGTACCCAGTTTTGTAACAAAATGTGCCTTTTTTTTTTTTTAATTCCCTTTTCTGTAGTGTAGCTTTCCCCCCCCCACCGAGACCAACCCCCAACCCCTTCCAGGACCCTTAGATTGCATTTTAGTGTTTGTTTTTTTTCAACTTTTTAACTTTTTTTTTTCTGTAGTGTAGCGGTTCCCACCCGCTCCCGCCCCGTGCACGCGCCCGCCCACCACCCCCGTGCACGCGCGCGCTCCCGTGCGCGCCCCCGTAGCTCCCGCCCCCGATCCCGCCCCCCTCCACTCCACATAGCGCACCGATGGCCGCCACCCGCCTCCCACGTAAGCTCCCACCCACCAACGATACCGGCCATCGATGTCCGGTGCAGAGAGGGCCACAGAGTGGCTCTCTCTGCATCGGATGGCCAAGGGGGGTTATTGCAGGATGCCTCCATATCGAGGCATCACTGCAATAACCGGAAAGCAGCTGGAAGCGAGCAGGATCGCTTCCAGCTGCTTTCCAGACCAAGGCATACGTCCTTGGTCGTTAAGGGGTTAACTTAAAGGGACACTGAACCCAAATTTTTTTTTTCTTTCATGGGTCAGATAGAGCGTGCAATTTTAAGCAACTTTCTAATTTACTCCTACTATCAATTTTTCTTTGTTCTCTTGCTATCTTTATCTGAAAAATAAGACATCTAAGCTAAGGACCCAGCAATTTTTTGGTTCAGTCCATGGACAGCACTTGTTTATTGCTGCTGTCCAATCAGCAAGGACAGCGCAGTTTGTTCACCAAAAATGGGCCGGCATCCAAACTTACATTCTTGCTTTTCAAACAACCATACCAAGAGAATGAAGAACATTTGATAATATGAGTAAATTAGAAAGTTGCTTAAAATTGCATGCTCTATCTGAATCACAAAAGAACATTTTTGGGTTCAGTGTCCCTTTAACTAATACAAACATTACAGGGATCACTACACTTGTTCTCTTGCTACCTTTATTTGAAAAAGAAGACATCTAAGCTAAGGAGCCAGCAATTATTTGGTTCAGACCATGGACAGTACTTGTTTATTGGTGCTGTCCAATCAGCAAGGACAACTCAGTTTGTTCACCAAAAATGGTCCGGCATCTAAACTTACATTCTTGCTTTTCAAACAACCATACCAAGAGAATGAAGAACATTTGATAATATGAGTAAATTAGAAAGTTGCTTAAAATTGCATGCTCTATCTGAATCACAAATGCATTTTTTTGGGTTCAGTGTCCCTTTAATCTAAATATTTAAGAAGTGCTCTCACTTGTACATTATAGAAATATGTCCAGGGCATGGACTGCATAGGTTTGCATTGTAGCCCATTATGGTAGCCAAAGGTTTAAAGTCATTTCCGGGGGAGGGGGGATACTTCCTGGGGGCCATCAACAGTTTGAAATATAAATGAAAAGTTATTGTTTATTAATTAGAATTCACTGCAGCAAAATGAGAACAAATCTATTGCAAATATACTTGAATTGTACAAGGAATAAAATTGCTTTTTAATAGGCTTACAATTTTAGATACACTTTTCCAGCCTTAGGCACAATTTAAAAAGTGTATTTATTTGAATAACAGTTATGCTGTTTTGCAGAGTTATGCGGGAAGAGAAAATGCTTAATGCAACACAGAATTTATTGGCATATGTTGAGATAATATTTGCAAACATGATGTTGCTTGAAACTGTGTTTCTCCCAGATTTGCTGTTAGAAATTTGGTCTTTAAAATAATGTGGTTAACCCATTTAGCGCTGTTAACGAATTAATGCAAATGCAAATTCTCTGTTTAGCTATCTCTATAGCTCTCCATCTTTCTGTTTATTATCAGTGAAATTAAATCGACTGTAAAGTAAGAAAAAAATCATTATTCTGATAAAGCATGCAATTTTAAACAACTTTCCAATTTACTTTTATTATTTAATTTGGTTCAATCTTGTGATATAATTTGTTGAAGAGCATACCTAGATAGGTTTAGTAGCTGCAATGCAGTACTGAGAACAAGGTGCTGATTGGTGGATGCACATTAATGCCTTTTATCATTGATTCTCCCTATGTTATCTCCCAGTAGTACATTGCTGCTTCAACACAGGATACCAAGTGAATGAAGCACATTTGCTTCTGCCTGAATCATGAGAGAATTTTTGGGGATTTTCATGTCCCTTTAAATAGTGCACAAATAATAAAGGGCAAGCTCTATTCTACAATCTGGCAATGAATAATATGTCCTATAACACACACGGAGACACACACTCATAGCAAATAAAAGCACACACAGAAACCCACATAGCAAAAAATAAAAACCCACACAAACAAACACAAACAAAATATATACACACATAAACTCACCATTTGTTAAATGTAAATAATTGTCTCCTAAAAGATTAATGTTGTCATGAAGAACGCACAGGGTGGCAATAGAATTTATTGTGCATCTGAGAGATGCGATGTAATTGGTGGTTTGATGGGCAGCCAAGTTTGCCAGCTTAGACTTCATAATAAAGAAATTGTAAATACTGTTTATAGCTTAAAATAAGGTTTCAGTGCCAAGCTACAATTCTCCATCAAGACATGAGTTACAATAATATTAATGGAACAGTTCATTTACTATTAAATCATTATATTAACTAAGCACTAGCAAAATGTGTAGCCAAAATAAGCAAAGAGGGCTGACATTTGGGATAATTTAATATTTTTGTAAAAATGGTGGGACCCAGTGCTTTTGCAACCAAAAGCTTTCAGTATATTCGCCAGAATGGTATTAGGATTAATTTGACTTCATATAAACAAAGACTAGGGGCTAGATTTATTAAGCTGCGATAAAAGATGTTTCCGCGTGAACCTTCAGGCTCGTCGGAAACAAACGTTTAGAAGCAGCGGTCGTAAGACTGCTACTCCGTAACTCATCCACCACCTCTGAGGTCATGGACAACAATAATTCCGATCTGAATACTTTGGAATGAGGTTGCCAAGATTTGGCCAATGCGATGCAGATTCCAACTTCAGTCAGGTTTGGGCATTACAGGTCCAGGGAATGGATGTTGGCAATACTAATATAAAGGGTATAAGTGTATTTTGACATCTATAGAACAAAACAGCACACAGTAGATATAATGCCCCTTGACTAAAGAACATACACTCTAATTAGAAATCTTTTATAGATATACAAGGCATTGATTGTACCTACGAGATAAAGTGCAGTGTGCCCATGTTAAAGATAAAGTGACTAAAAACTTCATAACAACATCATTTAAACTTCCCGAGCATAAGGGCACTTGCAAATCTGACAATATCTCCTGAGATTTCCTAAGGTTTTGAGAAAAGGCTTTTATGCAGTGTGCGGTCTCGATATACAGAGACAAGCCGGCCTCACTACAAGTTGTAGTACACCTGGGGAGGGATCATCTATTAATAAATCCTAACATTGTTCTGTGATCCTGTTTAGATGATTTACTAAAATTTGGAGAGCTATATCACTGAAAATATAAGTTCCATAAGACAGTAAAGAAGTTAATTAGATTTATTTCATTTTGGGTGTTTTTATTTTTAATTCTTAGTAAACTTAAAGGGATAATAAAGCCATTTTTTATTTCATGATTAAGAAAGAGCATGCAATTTTAAGCAACTTTTTTTTTATTATCAATTTTTCTTTGTTCTCTTGGTATCTTTATTTGAAAAGCAGGAATGTAAATCTTAGGAGCTGGCCCATTTTAGGTTCAGCACCCTGGATTGCACTTGCTTATTGGTGGCTACATTTAGCCACCAATTAGCAAGCACTACCCAGATGCTGAGCCAAAAATTGTCAGGCTCCTAAGCTTTACATTTCTGCTTTTCAAATAAAGATACCAAGAGAACGAAGAAATATTAATAATAGGAGTGAATTAGAAAATTGCTTAAAAATGCATTCTCTGTCTGAATTAATGATTTAGTATCCTTTTAAACCAATGACATCGCCTGATGGCTCCACAAGCTCAGTGGTGAATACAGTAACTGTTACCGGGGAAGAGTCATGTTTGCTTTAGCAATAATACTCTGTTTAGCAATTTTCCTAATCTTTATTTTTACCTTGTTTGTATATTTTACTTTTAACAAGCATTGTTTTAAGCTGTGAACAAGTGTTAATATTTGCATGATTTCATATAAGACTATAGAAATAAGACTATCCTGCATTGATCTGCATATACTAGGACATTGTTTCTGGTATTTTTAGTAACACACAGAACACATTGTTGTGTAAAGGTTCAGTTCAATGTCAGGCTATTTCAATGGACAAGTGCTCATTTATACAATTTTGCAAATAACTTCTGTAACGTTTTGCGCTTTTGATAAATTACTGTCATTAAGTAGAACGACAATCAGCATGCACTGAAGCTGAGCGTGTACCTGCATCGTCTGATATTTTATCTAACTGCGTGGTTTCACAGAAAGGCGACTATAGTGAGCAAGAATGACATTAAACAAAAATTGTATCACACATGAAAGAGCAAGATTTAAACAATACTTATTTTGCATAAAAATGGTAAGTTCAAGTAGTTTATTTTAAGTTTGAAACTAAGAGAAACTACTCTCTTTTATTTTCTTTTTTTGAACAACTAGTCCATGATATAGAAAGTTATTGTCTGATGACAAATCTCTTTTAGTGGATAGTAACGGTACCGGATTGGCCCACTGTGATACCGGAAGTTTTCCCAGTGAGCAGGGTGGCTGCTGACACCGCAAGGCCTTGTCCTTTGGGCAGGGGAGTGAGCCATTTGCGCATGCATAGCCCATTTATTCAAGACAACTCCGCTCTTGTTGAGGGTGTGGGAGCTGATAAGTGGCCCCTTAGAACAACTACGTTGGCATGCAAAGGAAGGGGGTGGAGGCTGGACCAGAGACCGGTCTTCAAGATTTTTCATCACTGATCTGATTTCCCAGTCTGGCCCTGGATAGTAACACGCCCCATAAGCACAACAAAAATGCATTTTATTTTGAATATTTTCCAGCTTGCATGTGAAGTGGGATGTTATATTGGAGAAACAAGCCAAAAACTGCACCTTCGGATGAACTTACACAGACACTCAATCAAAAACCACTGTGAAACAAAATACTGCACCCCTGTTGGTCACCATTTCACCCAACCTGACCACTCTATCCAAAACCTCAAAATCAAAATTATCAGAGGAAACTTGAAAAACACCTTGGAAAGAAAAACCTTTGAAATGAAAATGATAATGCACTTCAACTTGCTAAATTCTGGACTAAATGTGGTCTCTGGTTTCTTAAACCATTATCAAAATGTTTTGTAATGTACTTTTCATATACTGTAGTCAATTACATTGTACATTCCACACTCTCTATGCATTTTTTTCTCCTTTGTGATTATCTTACATTCCCCTGTATACCTAATTTCCACCCTTTATTCATATTGATTCATGTTAATATATAACTTTATGTCAGTATATGTTTTGTGTATAACCATATATTTCCCCTGCTTGTTATCTTTTACTCACAATATCTTCCTGTCTCCTAAACCCCCATATGATTTTTACGACACCCCCTCCTTCCCATGCATTCTGACCTCTGTAACACTTTCTGTCTTTTTAGTCTGTGTTTTAAGATATAATCTGTAAATTCCATCAAATTGGTCAGTATTGCTTCAGACTTTAAAAAGGAAGACACTGGGGGGGGCGGAGCCAGCATCAGAAGAGACAGGACGTATGTTTCATGGGCTCCTGAAAAGCTAACAAACATTAAGCCTAATAGAACATCTAATTTACATCCTCTGTTGATTTAGCTTGGGTACTACAGTCGTGAGAGGGAAAAAGCAACTCTTTACTAGCTTCATTTAATGAAATCTAACATTTTCACTGAGGTTCTGGCTTGAGTGTATGGCGCTTACTAAAACCACGAGGCAGAACTGACTGCTGGCCGATTAGACATGGCAGACCTATATGAACAGCTACAAAAGTGGTGTACAACCTTTGAGGAGAAGATGGATTATTGTTACCACGACCTTCTATCTGCTACTAAAGATCTGAGGGAGGAAGAAACTGATCCGCTACCCAAGATGGCGACTGATCTCTCTAAAAATGCTGAGACCTCCCGGCTTTGTGTAAGAGCAGCAATTTCACTACTGGAGCCGCCACAGACCCGCACGGAGTCTTCCCCACATGTTATTCTACTGAGCATAGACGCACACTACAGTGGGGAGAAGTGCCCCTTCGCTTCGGTCTCATGTGGAAGAGAGGCCTGTGCATCGGGCAACGCCTTTCATCTCACATGCGGCTTGCATTCTCCCATTGAGAGTAGGATCACTAATAACGAAATGGCCTCAACTGTAACCGAATCGGCTGTGGAGCCTAACAGCGCTATGGTCAAGGGTGAGATAGATAGAGATCCTCAGATATCACCCCACACAGCTAAGTCCATACAGGTACTTTGCAACACTGACCTGCAGTCATCCACATGGCCAAACTTTATTGTCGCCAGTATCCAGCCAACCAACCAAAGACAGCCAGTGGGAGATTTGGGATGCATAACAGCTGCTGAGACAGATTGCAAGCCCGATCGGAACTTTGACGCTACTCGCCCTATACTTAAACTCCTGTCACTATCTGCACACCCTTACCAACTTTGGTGCGTACAAGTAGCTGTGATACTCCCTGGCCTGCACTTTACAGTTTATATAGAGCCCTGGATCAGATTAACGGCGAGTCCCTATAACAGGCAGTCTAGCAAAGCTGGGATCGGGTAAGGTAAAACGTGGCTTAGGTTGTGCCCACACACACGGTAGCCAAGATGACACATATATATCCGTGAGTAGGCACGTACTGATGATAGCTATTACCTATTTAGAACTGCAGAGATGACTTTGCTGTATTTCTTGCCCAGCCACGGCTTGCACCCGCTAAGGATTCCCACTACAGGTCTTTGCTATACCCATGCAGAGATTTCTTATCTGGGACATATGACTCTATACCCCTGATCCGAGTAATAATGTGATATATTTACTTCCTAGGGTTCTTTTTCTAGATATAAGTGAAAGTGACAACTTATACATAAATATCTTTATGCAAATCACAATGCTATTTACATGTAACATAATTTAACTCCACACTGTCTGGTTGATTTTTCTAGTTATGCTATTTGATTAATGTATAGCTTCTCTCACAGGTGTATCTATTCTAGCAACATGATGTGTGAAGTGTGTGTTGTCTTCTTTCTTCACCTGTATATATGCAATCCTTTAAAAGTTTAAAATTTTACTGCATTATCAGTTACGTATGCCTAAATTGTAGAGCTGGGTTAGTGTTCACATGTTATTGCTCTGTATTTTAACAGTTAGGTATGGTTGAATACTTGCTGAGTGCTGTTTTTGTTCACTTCATAAGCCTAATTATCCTAGTGCTCCTTAATATTGGCAATGTGCGCCATATTACTCTAATCTCCCACCACTTTAGCTTGTCAGAGGATCCTTAATATTACAAGATAGGGCTACAATCTGCTCTGCGGTTTAAATATTTATTAAGCTAGTTAAGCTGCTTGGACCTATATTCCATGTTTATGTATCAATATATATAGTGGCATTGTGGCAGAGCTCAGAGACACTAAGCTACAGTTCTATAGGTCTGGATTCCAGTTTGCGTAAGATATATTCAATTAGGCTCCCCTTGGTCTAAAAGTAATTACTCCATATCCCACTTCGCTTATTTCTAAAAACCTTTATTTATAGCATGGATGTTTATAATAGCCCTTTAGATGCCCTTTACACCAGATCTATGCTATTTTAAGGGCTATCCTCAGCTTTTGTTACAAACTGCTACTCACTACGCTCTTTATGGCCAGAGGAGTCACAATCCTGCTATTAAGCAGTAATTATTTTCTTTTTAAGTAAATTAACTAACTAGCCATCTGTAGAAAGTCTCTCTATACGACAGTATGCACCTCGTTATATATATGGACACACTACTGTTTTTAGGTTTACAGGAATATGTTTCTGTTGGCTAAATGGTGTGCTATTCTTATTGTACATGTTATCTGTTTTGTTATGGTTCTCTCATGTATTCTCAATTTCAGATAAGTTTAAAATATTTAGTATATTTACTAAGCTAGATGGGCTGCTTGGTCACATGTTTTATGTACTCCTGCCAGTCTATTCACTTGTGCTGAATTATTAGTTATTTATTAAGTTTTAGCATGTTAGGACCTTGTGTGCAGGATAAGACTATAACATCTCATTAGCATGGAAGTCAAGTTTACTACCTGTTGTCACTATTTAAGCAAGATAACATGGCCATCTACTGTAGGCTAGTTTAATCTATTTAAGTGCCTGTCCATAATACATTGTTCAGCATGCTTCCGATATAGTGGCACCTCCTGGCGCATATACTATGCCTTTACATTTTTAAATATACTATATTTATGCTTGCGCAATCTTCTCACCTAGCCTATAAGCCACATACAGGTCATAACTACCCCCCTTTGATACTAAGCAAATCATCTTGATATAGCCCTCTTTCCCACCTAAGTTAAGAAACTAGCACAATATATATTGTCGGTTTCCCAATAGATTATTTAACCCACTTGCTAATACTAAAATATCCTTTTGTATACCCCCAACATGATTACACATGGCCCATAACAGACAGTTAGATAGCACATCCCCATGGCACATCTATCTGGTTTCGCTAGCACGATTAAGATTTATAACCAAGGTACCACCCAAATACATCTGTGTATTTATTTATATCTGGCTCCGCCCTCCACCCTCCCCCCAATATGCATAGCGGTGCTTACCCGCTGAATATCCCCCCCCCCCTTTTTTCTTACTATATATGTGTTCTCCTTCGGGAGCTTCTACCGACCTATATACCCGGTCATTAGTTACTTTGTATAATTGTGGCCCATTGGGCCTAGAAATCTGGTACCAATAGGTCGGTCATTTATGCTATTCTATCAAAAAATCGAGGTGTCATTAGCCTGCTACCATTGTTATGTATAACTACCGAATTGTTACACTCATTTTTGTTTGTACCTTTTTCATTCTATCAAAAAGGCGTATTATGTTTTATGTTTATCATGCTAAACCTCAATAAAAATATATTAAAAAAAAAAAAGGAAGACACTCTTCCGAAAGCTTATAAATCTTATAAATGTATAGTTAGTGCTCAATGCAATATTCTTGTTATTTTGATATAAAAAATATTTATTTATATACTTTTTGCCCCTTATTATTATGCAGTAAAAACACATTTTTTAGAAACATTTAGTTTTTTTCAATAAAATGGTATGTTATCATTGCAACTCTAGATTATGCTAAAGGTATTTGGATTTATTACTAGTTGTGAAAAACTGTAAATATACTTACAATGCCTCACGACTGTCCCAAAAACATTAGGATGTTCTGATTTGTGACAGTTTTACTGCGTCTACAAATGTCTAACATATAGCCTAGGTCATAGCATTGAGAGGAACATGCTGGTTTTGTGTCTGTTAATCCCAGGTTACAAGTCACACTCTTCGCATTCTCTGTATACAATGGTGACTACTGAAAGAGTAAAAATTGCCTTTACCTTAAAGGGACAGTAATCTCAAAATATAATCCCCCCAAAAATGATTAATTAAATGCAGTACTGATTTATTATTAATGTTGATACCTCTTTAAACTGTACTGGTTCCTATCTCCCAAGAAAAGCTGGAGTGGATGCTACGTACATAAACTTTTTTCCTTCTTAATTCAGATAGAACATAAAGTTTTAAACAACTTTTTTAATTTATTTCTATTATCAACTTTGCTTCTTTCTCTTGGTGTCCTTTGTTGTAAAACCAGCAATGCACTACTGGGAGCTAGCTGAACACACCGGGTTAGCCAATTGCATGAGGCATATGCAATCACCAATCAGCAGCTAGATCCCACCTTGGTATTCTTTTCGACAAGGGATACCAGGAGAAGCAAATTGAACAATAGAAGTAATTTGGAAAGTTATTTAAAATGGTATTCTCTATATGAATCATGACAGTTTAATGACTTTGCTGTTCATTTAATAAACTCTGTACATATATTTTCACAATTTAAATAATAGACCTTTTAATTTACTTTTGTTAGCAAACTGTCTTTGTTCTATTGCTATCTATTGTTGAAAAGCATACCTAGTTTGGCTCAGGAGCAGTAATGAATTACTAGGGGCTAGATGATGATTGGTGGCTACAAGCATATGCCTCTTGTCATTGGCTCATCAGATGTGTTCAACTAGCTTCTAGTAGTTTATTACTGCCCTGGATTTGAATTTAAATGGACACTGAACCATTTTTTTTTCTTTCATGGTTCAGATAGAGCATGCAATTTTAAGCAACTTTCTAATTTACTCCTATTATCAATTTCTCTTTGTTCTCTTGGTATCTTTATTTGAAAAAGCAGGAATCTAAGCTTACAAGCCGACCCATTTGTGGTTTAGCACCCTGGATAGTCAGTAGGATTGGATAGCCAATCAGCAAGCGCTGAACCAAAGATGGGCCGGCTCATAAGGTTACATTCCAATAAAGATACAAACAGAACGAAGAAAAATTGATAATAGGAGTAAAAAAAAGTTGCTTAAAATTGGGTTCAGTATGTCTTAAACTTTGTGTTGACCCCCCTGTATCATGCAGCAGTGTCAGGGTCCTAGAAGCTGGTTTTCAGAGATCAATGTTTTGGCTTTTTTTCTAACTATTTAGAGTTAAAACATTTATGGGTAATGCAATTTTGAATTTAACATTCCAACCTTAGCTTTAAAATAAATCCAAGTAGCACTACAAACTATACCAACTGCCCAAGTAGCACCTCAAACTATACCAACTGCCCAAGTAGCACTACAAACTATACCAACTGCCCAAGTTCTCCCTTTAAAAACAAATATATATAAAACGACAGATGCAAGAATTTCACTCTTAGATAATGTACTGAATAATCAACGTGCAATATAATAGTTTTGAATAGATCTCACATGATAGCATCTGATTGGTTGAATCTTCCTGTCCTGTTATAAAATTATGAATGGATTTACGGGCCCCGTCTTTGCCTGTAAAATAAATACTCCTTTTATTATTGAAAAATATCACATGTAATGATACAACACTTCATAAATTAATAATGGTTTTGCTGGAATGGAAGTTATGCATTTGAGTGAAGATATCTTTTCAATGTGTATTCCAATAAATAATTCAGATATAAAAATTATTCAGGGTACTATAACAGAGCATTAATGTGATTAATAAAATATTTTACATAGCATGCTTTCATATCAAGTGGTAGTATTTTGCCCTTGGTATGCCAATGCTAAAATAAGGCAGCAACAAATAAATAACTAATAAATAAATATGAATTGTAATGCGTTTTTACCTCTAAGCTTTTACTGGGACAGAAAACTAAAAAATGTCTATCAACCCTATGAAAGAGCTCTACGTATTTTAAACATATTTTATAGTTAAAGGGACATAATACTCATATGCTAAATCACTTGAGAGCAATTTAGTGTAACTGTAAAAAGTTGACAAGAAAATATCAACTGAGTATCTCTATATTAAAAAGAAAGATTTTACCTCAACATTTCTTCAACTCACAATAGTAAGTGCTCTGTGAACAGCTATACTTCAGCTACAGTCAACTGCATGTTGGGAAAAAACAATAGCAAACCAGCATCAGCAGTGCTGAAGTCACTCTTTGCTTTACTGTGATCTCATGAAATTTCTCTGAACATTTATCTTAACATGAGGATAGAAATAAAATAAATGTGCTGCACATGCCAGATGCACCCTCCCTCCCAAGTCACAGGACTAGCATTCTGATTGGCTGCTTAAAGTCCCTTTATAATTGGATGTGGCTATGGACAGAAATGTAATGTAATTGTGTATTTTTTAATTCTCAAAGCTAGAAATGCACACTGCAGACTTCTCAAGGATAACCTGAGCCTATAAGATGGAAACAAAAACGTCATTGCTTAGTCTCTCCTTACTCCCAGGGTACAATCTCTTTGAGCACACTATGCCTGTCACAAAGGAGAAGTTTCCTGTAGGATATCAGTCTAATCCTGCCAAATGAAAGTCTAGCCCCAAAATACCAGGAAAATCTCCTCTGAACAAGAGACAAAAAAAAACAGACGTTTTTATACGTTTCAGCCGCTATGAGCCTTGTCACTGAGGTGACTATTCAAGAAGTTTTCTCCAGCATCTGCTCTGAGCCCATTTGAGTACATCTCTATTTTTCTGTTTTGTATGGGAAAACCAGAAGTGGACTCCTTGCACACATGCCCTAGAGGGATGCAACTGCACCTCACTGATGAGTCCCATAGAGACCGAAACTGGGGTTTGTTGTTTTATCTTGTACAGAGGAGATTTGTCTGGTAGACTGTACTGTCATTTGGCAGAATCAGACTGATATGCTACAAGGAATTTCCCTTTTGTGAAAGACATATTGTAGTAAAATAAATTGTACCCTGGGAGTAAGGAGGGACTAAGCAAGGCAGTTTTCTCCAGCTTCTGTTCTAAGCCCAGTTTAGTGCTTTTCTCTATTTTTCTGTTTTTTAAAGCAGGGTTATGTCTGGAATCTTTACTTCCACCTAAAAAGGGACAGAAAACACCATGAGAGTTATATATAAAATGTTTGGTTATGCATAATAAAATTACCTTGCAATATATTTCCATTATTTGTTTTGCCCTCTTTACATGTTATTTAGATCTGAAAACTAAGACATTTGTAATTCTCAAAACCTGATATGCACCCTGCTGACATCTCAATGATAACTCTGCTACATATTAATATTATTATCAGGTATTTGTAGAGTGCCAACAGATTCCGCAGTGCTATCAACATAGGTGGTGTACAAAATAGCATTTACAAGGTTCAAGTGGGTACAGGGCCCTGCCGAGAGTTGCACTGTTGAAGTCAGGTCTTATGAATATGAATTACAAACAGCTGGGCTTGTAGGCTTACATTCTATGGGGTTTAAGGGGATAGCAGTGGAGATAGGAAGGTTAGTATAGGTTATATGAATCCCTGAAAAGTAGAGTCTTTAGGGAGAGATTGAAGCTCAAAACTAGGGGAGAGTCTTGTGGAGCGAGCTCCATAAGATGGGAGCCTGTCTGGAAAAATCTTGTAAACGAGAGGAGGTAACAAGAGACGAGGAGAGTAGGAGATAATGAGAGATGCGAAGGGGATGGAAGGGAGAGTATCTGGAGACAAGGTTTGAGATGTAGGGGGAAACAGTGCAGTTAATATCTGTCCCTAATTGGCTTCAACTGATGACAATTTTTGGTAATAAACATATTTTGCTCTGACTTTATGACAGTGGCTAGTCTTAGAATGTGTAGACTAAAGCCCAGATTGGGCTCCTCCAAATAAGGCAAATTATGGGTGGAGTTTGGCTATTGAAAGCTAATTGTAAAAAAAGGATGTTAATTTGTTTTTAAGTTATAGGATGGAACTGGAAAGCCTACAATTCAGTTTTAAATAACAGGAAAAGATAACATAATAAATAATATATGTGTAATACAAAGTTTTTTTGCTACATATAATTAAATAAACATTTTATGTTAAAAATTAGAAACGGCTAGATTACGAGTTTTGCTTTAAGCTGAAAAAGCAGCGTTAACAGGTCCTACCGCTGGTATTACGAGTCTTGCAGGTTTAGGGGCACTGTACACTTTTTTGGCCTTACCGCAAACCGACTTACGTAAACCCTTTTTAAAATGGGACTTCCATAGCGCTGGTATTATGAGTCTATCCTGGGAGGCCAAAAAGTGAGCGGTACAACCACTACCTCCAAGATTCCTAACACATTCTAAAGTCAGTAGTTATGAGTTTTACACTACAACGTCGTAGCATAAAACTCATAACTGAAGTGCTAAAAAGTACACTAACACCCATAAACTACCTATTAACCCCTAAACCAAGGCCCTCCCGCATCACAAACACTACAATAAAATGTTTAACCCCTAATCTGCCGCTCCGGACATCGCTGCCACTAGAATAAACATATTAACCCCTAAACTGCCACACTCCCGCCTCGCAAACACTAGCTAAATATTATTATTAACCCCTAATCTGCTGCCCCCAACATCGCCGCCACTTACCTACATTTATTAACCCTTAATCTGCCGTCCCCAACGTTGCCGCCACTATATTAAAGTATTAACCCCTAAATCTAACTCTAACTCTAACCATAACACCCCCTAACTTAAATATAATTTAAATAAATCGAAATAAAATTAATATCATGAACTAAATTATTCCTATTTAAAACTAAATACTTACCTATAAAATAAAGCCTAAGCTAGCTACAATATAACTAATAGTTACACTGTAGCCGTCTTAGGGTTTATTTTTATTTTACAGGCAAGTTTGTATTTATTTTACCTAGGTAGAATAGTTACTAAATAGTTATTAATAGTTTAATAACTTCCTAGCTAAAATAAATACAAATTGACCTGTAAAATAAAACCTAACCTAAGTTACAATAACACCTAAAACTACACTACAATTAAATACATTAACTAAATTAAATACCATTAAATAAATTAAATTAGCTAAATCACAAACCCCCCCCACTAAATTACAGAAAATAAAAAACAAATTACAGATCTTTAAACTTATTACACCTAATCTAATAGCCCTATCAAAATAAAAAAAGCCCCCCAAAAATAAAAAAAACCCTAGCCTAAACTAAACTATCAATAGCCCTTAAAAGGGCCTTTTACGGGGCATTGCCCCAAAGAAATCAGCTCTTTTACCTGTACAATAAAATACAAACAACCCCCCCAAGTAAAACCCACCAACCACACAACCAACCCCCAAATAAAAGCCTAACAAAAAACCTAAGCTCCCCATTGCCCTGAAAAGGGCATTTGGATGGGCATAGCCCTTAAAAGGGCATTTAGTTCTATTGCAGGCCCAAAGCCCTAACCTAAAAAATAAACCCACCCAATAAACCCTTAAAAAAATCCTAACACTAACCCCTGAAGATTCACTTACCGGGAGAAGTATTCATCCAAGCGGAAAGATGTCCTCAAGGAAGCCTGCAGAAGTGGTCCTCCAGACGGGAAAAATTGGTCCTCCAGATGGGCAGAAGTCTTCATCCAGACGGCATCTTCTATCTTCATCCTTCCAACGCGGAGCGGTTCCATCTTCAAGACATCCGGCGCGGAGCATCCTCTTCAAACGACGTCTTCTTCAGGGCAATGGGCAGCTTAGGTTTTTTTAGTTAGGCTTTTATTTGGGGGTTGGTTGTGTGGGTGGTGGGTTTTACTGTTGGGGGGTTGTTTGTATTTTTTTTTTACAGGTAAAAGAGCTGATTTCTTTGGGGCAATGCCCCGCAAAAGGCTGTTTTAAGGGCTATTGGTAGTTTAGTTTAGGCTAGGGTTTTTTTTATTTTGGGGGGGGCTTTTTTATTTTGATAGGGCTATTAGATTAGGTGTAATTAGTTTAAAGATCTGTAATTTGTTTTTTATTTTCTGTAATTTAGTGAGGGTTTTTTTTAGCTAATTTAATTAAATTTATTTAATTATATTTAATTGAGTTATTTTGTTTAAATGTAGTGTAGTGTTAGGTGTTATTGTAACTTAGGTTAGGTTTTATTTTACAGGTAAATTTGTATTTATTTTGTCTAGGTAGTTATTAAATAGTTAATAACTATGTAATAACTATTCTACCTAGTTAAAATAAATACAAACTTGCCTGTAAAATAAAAATAAACCCTAAAATGGCTACAATGTAACTATTAGGAGTTAATAAGTGTAGGTAGGTTGCGGCGACATTGGGGGCGGCAGATTAGGGGTTAATAAATATATTGTAGGTGTCGGTAATGTTGGGGGCAGCAGATTAGGGGTTAAAAAGAATAATGTAGGTGTCGGTGATGTCGGGGGTGGCAGATTAGGGGTTAATAAGTGTAAGATTAGGGGTGTTTAGACTCGGGTTCATGTTAGGGTGTTAGGTGTAAACATAACTTTAGTTTCCCCATAGGAATCAATGGGGCTGCATTTCTAAAGTTTACACTGCTTTTTTGCAGGTATTAGACTTTTTCTCAGCCTGCTCTCCCCATTGATGTCTATGGGGAAATCATGCACGAGCACATACGACCAGCTCACTGCTGACTTAAGCAGCGCTGGTATTGGAGTGCGGTATGGAGCTCAATTTTGCTCTACACTCACTTCTTGCCTTTTAACGCCGGGTTTGTAAAAACCCGTAATACCAGCGCTGCAGGTAAGTGAGCGGTGAGAAAAAACTGCACAGTAGCACCACATAGCTCATGACGCAAAACTCGTAATCTGGCCGAAAGTGTTTAATGTGTCTTTGCAGTGATATTATGTGGTAATAGAGATACTGTAAAATAACTTATACTACACCTTTTAAAGACAAGAAATGTAAATGCTATGTTAAACAATGTTGAAAGGAAACGACACAGAAATGCTGAAAATAGATTTTTCTACACGTCCATTAATTTATATGCACAATCCTCTTCCTTTAAGTTATGCCAATCAAGACACTGCACTCATATTTTTTCTGACATAATTGCATGTGGAAAATGTTGAAAACTACACCTTTTCTTCTGTGAAGCGCAGCTGGAGAGCAGCACATAAATACCCCAGGTGGCAGGTAGGGAGGGAGATACATTCAGCAGGGGACCTCAGAGCTAAGAGGGAGGATTAGCATAAATGCTGGGTGTGCATATAGCAGGGGAGCACAGATATGTCAGTCAGCTCCATGGTCTCAGGAAGATGCATCGTACACTGGGACAATAGAATCTTAACATAAAGATGCGACACTCATATTAAGATTCTTAACATTCCAGGAAAATGACACAAATAGACAAAGTTTGGCAACAAAGTTTGTGATTAATGCTGATGTCTTGTCAGACACTACAAGGGAAGGAAATTTCATATATATATATATATATATATACAGGAGAACATAGATGAGCTTGCAATTAAAGGGACTGGAAACTCCAACATTTTCAGTTGTGATTCAGATAGAACATACTATTTTAATCAGCTTTCCAATTTACTTCTATTATCAAATTTGCTTCATTTTATTGTTATCCTTTGCTGAAGGAACTTTGGCAGCTAGCTGGGCACATCTAGTTATCCAATCACAGGAGACACATGTGTGCTGGCAGCAACTAGGTCCCACTAGTGTAGAATATGTGCATATTCTGGTTCAGCAAGGGATATTAAGAGAACGAAGCACATTTGAAAATAGAAGATCATTTAAAAGTGTCTTAAAAGTACATGCTCTATGTGAGTTGTACAAGTGCAATTTTGACTTTCCTATCCCTATAACTCTAGTGGAAGGGAAGCTATGTTTGCAAAAGACTGCTCTTGTGCAATCCCACCCACTGCCCTTGTGCAACTAATCATCTGAGACCAGGGTCTTGATTTTGATTTTGATCTACCACCTCTGTTGTGAGAGTGAGGTTAAGAAGCAGCGGTTGTATGATATGCGGTTGCAGGTTCACATGAGCAAGTCTTCTCCAGGTCACCCTAGGGATCAGCAGATTTACACATAGAAAATAAACTATGATCTAAAATTTCCAATAAGTTTAAATTTTTAAAACTTTTAGTTTCAGCACCCTGGATAGCACTTGCTTATTGGTGGCTACATTTAGCCACCAATAAGCAAGCATAACTCAGGTTCTGAACAAAAAATGGGCCAGACCTTAAGCTTTACATCCCTGCTTTGTTAAATAAAGATTGCAAGATAATAAAGAAACATTGAAAATAGGAGTAAATAAGAAAGTTGCTTAAAATTGCTTCTCTATCTGAATCTGACTAAACTGTCCCTTTAATTTATAGGCTGCTATCCTTAATTGGCCTCAGCAGTGGAGGAAGCCTAAGTTACAAAATGGCAGCACCCATTGTTTTATGAGCACTATAATTTTATACTGATATATTTAATATTTAAACAACTAATATAATTAAAAAAATACATCTATACTGTATATCATTCTTCGGCTAATAATAGTATTTATTTTATATACATTAATCTAACATATTCAGTGTTGAATGTCCAAATGTCATCAACATCAAAATAAAACAACAGAGAAGTTCAAAAACAAATATTGAAAAACCTGAAAATATAATAAAGATTAAAGGGACAAAATAGGAGAAAAAATAAGTTTATCAGAAAAACAAATCTACTGTTTATTTGAAATTCAGAGTAGGTGTTAAAGGGACAGTAAAGTCATAATTAGACATTCATGATTTAGACAGAACATACAATTTTAAACAACTTTCCAATTTACTTGTATTATTTAATGTGCGTCCTTCTCTTGTTATCCTTTGCTGAAAGATTTATCTAGGTAAGCTCAGGAGCAGCAAAGAATCTAGGTTCTAGCTGCTGATTATTGGCTGCATATATATATATATACTGATTGTCATTGGCTAACCCATGTGTTCAGTTTGAAACCAGTAGTGCATTGCTGCTCCTTCACCAAATGATACCAAGAGAATGAAGCAAATTTGATAATAGAAGTAAACTGGAAAGTTGTTTAAAATGGTATGCTCTACCCAAATCATAAAAGAAAATGTTTGAGTTTCATGTCCCTTTAAATCATTGTCTTTTTATTATGTACTTGTTAGTTATGCAGTTCTACTGCATTGAGTGGTCTTTTTAACATTGTTTGCAAGCTTAGGACATGCCCCCTTCTAAAGTCTATCAATGTTTAACTTGTCTCCTTTCTAGTGCAAATGGATATATGGTCAGGTTCTGAGTTTGGAATCTTTCAGGAAACTCTTCAGTATCTGTGGGGATAAGGACAACTTACAATTTTTAAAATAAAATTACAGTAACAGAAGGAAATATGAACAATAAAAGTACATTACAAAGTTTTTTTACTACACATAATTGTTGTCATGCCTACAGTGATATCACCATAGTGAGATTGCCAGTTGTGTTTACCTATGTATATGTGTGTAGCAAATCCAGAGTTTACGCTAAAGTTAAGGTTCTTTAAAAAAAATTACTTTTTTTTTCCCCAAAAGTTTTAACACAAAAGTGAAGGGTCATTTAAATAAAAATGTATTCCATCTAAATTGCTCACTTATGTTTAGTTTAAAAAGAAAAGGAAGAATAAAAAAAAATATTTGCAATATATACACAGTACTTGTTTTGTCCACAGAGATACTTGGCTATGATCTGCCAGGTCTAGAAGCATGACCCTGCAACATTTTACAGATTAATTGCTTGATCAGTTTAAATATTTGAAATATTTGAAATATTTTCTAAGAACCGTAAATCACTAACTCATCACATCTTTGGTTAAGATGTGATATTCATGAATATGAATATTGCTTAACATAGTTTCTTTTTTTGTGGCTAAATCAGTGGCTATCTAAATATATTTCCAGTTCCTGCACTGTATATGAATAAACTGAAGTTTATAACTAAACATTATCTATAAAATCAATAGATTTTTTAATTAGCTCTTGGGGAGTTTAGACTACAGCTGTATGGTGAATAATTAAAATATACAGTTGTGCCGTTTTTACATTTATTCTGCCTCATAGCACTAAACGTTCCCTCCTGCAGTTCAGCACATCATTTTTATTTCCTGATGTCTGTTATTATGGGTAAACTGGGATGCAGACGATCCAACTACATGTTAAATGGGTACTGAAACAAGGAAAGCACAAGGACACATTAACCCCTAGAACGTAGGCAAGAACCAAAATGGAAATTATATGAGATGGATTCGCAATTTACCATCTAGTTCCTTGGTTTCGTTTAAAGATTACTTGAAAGTGGGTGGAAGAAACTTCTTTATAGCAATATAGTTTAATTGTAGGGTGCATGACATTTCTGTTTTGGCTGGCCAGTGAGTTCCTTAACTGAAAAGTAACATGTTTATATGATTAACTTATTTCTGCCTTTAATCTAGGAGAATACATAAGTGAATACCAAGTTTCTTTTTCAATAACAACAATACTGATCTCTTTAACCAGTGTGTCTCTTAGATTATGGGCCCTTAAATGTGTAGCTATCAAGGGCTAGGAAGAGATCATGTACTTGTTTTAGCTGCAAAACATGCAATTACCTTATAAGGAGCATGCTTGACTACCTGTACCTCACTAATCTAACCTTATCTCATATATACATCACAGTTTCTAATTTCTTAATTATTTGTCCATGCAGTATTCATTATGTTGGTAAAAAATAGATTAATTTAGCCATTACCTTTACTGTCATATCCTCAACAAAGATGGGATGAGTAGAGTTAGAAAGATGCGGATATACCCAACCCAATATCTAACATCCCAACCACAAACCTATCCACAACCCAAAAATTATATACCACACTGGGGATTGTAAAGGAAAGATCAGGCTACTTGCCTCCTACATCATGAGACTTGTACCATCCCGCAAGTTGCATCCCAAAATCTACCCTCAAGCATAGTGCCAATACCTAGGAATGAACCTAATGAACCTATACAGACCAGTATGGGTTAATACCTGCTGTGAGAAGCAAGCACAAACAAATAAAATAAATCTAGTGTATGTCCCTGGCAATCTGAAAGAGCACAGAGAGCTTAACTGCACACAGCTCACAGCTGTACGGATTTGTATTTTCTCTACTTTTAATATATTCATTTGTATGGTTTCATAGATGAATATTTTGTTACTGCTACCCATGAGTGTTAATTTATTGCATAATATAAAATATAACTTTTAAATAGAATATAACTTTTATTGTATAACATTTTAAAAGGCAACAATACTTCTTAAGATTTGATCATTAAAATCATATTTAAACTATCCACCGTACACAATTAAGAAACAAGGACAGTAGTGGACTTAAACTTCAATAAAAAAGTGATTACTGTTCATCCACTGGTTAAAAAAAATATATATTGTATTGGTTTTGTAATGATTAATGTCCAAAAAATATGAAATTAAAAGTTTGGCTACTATCTGGCCTGTCAGTGTAAATCAGTCAAAAGAGTGTAGTGCACATTGAAATAAAAATGACTGAACACCAAATAACAGTATAAATATTCTATATTACATCCACTACACATAGTATGGTAAATAGGACAGCACAAACGTCTGACATGCGTTTCACCACAAGGCTTGTCAAATGCGGATTCCCAGTAGGCCTCAAAATAAATACTTTGGCAATAGAATAGTGGGGTAGATATGCCATACCTTTTATTCTAAATGATTTGATCCTTGATGCTAAGGTTGTGTCCCTTGCATCCCCTAGGGTTTTTGAATGTCAAAGCCAATATGTTTTTGGTCCCCTGGCTGTTCCAAGATAATTATCTACTGTTTAGAAAACTTCTAATTAAATCATATAAGCTAAGTATATGCTAACTGTATGTTAATTGTCCTAATGCATAACTGTTTACATTTTAGCTTATGTTTTGGGTTTTTTTGTCTAATTATTTCTAAGTAAATAATTATCTCATGTCTATGTGTGTCTGATGTCCTGATTACTTCACTTAACTAAAACTCTTTTGAGGTCCATAAAGCACAGGTTTAATATCATTATTTGGGCAGATCTTGAACTATGCACACACAAGAGACAGAATTTATTATGAAAAGCAAATTTGAAGAATGTCATACAAAATCTGCTAAATATTTCAAGCAGACACACAATCCTTAAAGTTATTTTTTTGTGTGCAATAGTATAATAGTTTATTGAATTATGATATTGTATGTGTTCATTTAAAAATGTTGCATTCAAAGTAAATAAATAATTTTACAGTTATAAAAAAAGTCTGAAAATTGCGACCTTGTAACCAGACACTGTCCCTAACGTATTTAGTTTTTCTTATTGTGAATATCACTTGTCAAGGGTGAGATTTGATTATATACAGCAATCAACAGTAAACTGAGACTTGAAACGCGTGAGTCATTGGAATATTATCATCACAGCACAGCTAGCGTATGTTTCTCCTTTACTTCAAAGTTGTCAACATCAAAGTTGTGTCTGTGTCGATGCGCATGAGTAGGCCACATGTTGCATTAATGAGACTTTAGGGTTTGATTTCTAGAAATATTACAATTGTGTCTCAAATTGTCCGTAGAAAATGCCTCATTAGTTTTCATAGTGGGTCATCGTCTCCCAGTAATGACTGTTCTTTAGAGCTAATCATGTTTACGTATCCTTATCTGTCACTTCTGCCAAGGCGCGAGGAGCAGACAGCAGCAGAAATGACAGAAAATAAAAGTTGATCACACAAACACTGATTAATAATGACTACTTAAAAGATGAGATTGCACTCAATCAACTTTGACAGTGACATTTGAAAACATGATTTAAAAAAAGTAGTAGGGGTTTATTGATGGTTTTGATTTTTTAAAAGATAGTTTTTCCAATTGTTTTTCAGTAAAAAGATCAATGTTAAGTGCAGATTAAAATATTTTATGTAACGGAAAAATATTGAATCAAATATTTGAACACAGACCACAGAGCAATTTATAGTGAGCATTTATGCCCAATGTTCTGCACATTAGCTTTGTTCACTTCTTGACATATACCAACATTCTGCATTGTGTTCTTTTTATTTGTCATTTAGATTATTATTGGGTTTTTTTTATTTAAAGGGACATGCATTCTAATTATTTTTTTTTTGTGGTTCAGTTAGAGCATGCAATTTTAAAAAACGTTCCAGTTTATTTATATTATCTAATTTGTTATGTTTTCTTTGTATCCTTTGTTGAAAAGTATACCTAGGTAGGCTAAGAAACGGCTGATTGATGGCTATATGCATCTTGCCATTCTCTTTCAGCTAACTCCCGGTGGTGCATTACTGCTCCTTCAACAAAGAGTATGAAGCAAATTAGATAATAGAAGTAAATTGGAAAGTTGATTAAAATTGTATGTTCTATCTAAATCATGAAAGACATTTTTTGGGTGTCATGTCCCTTTAAGCCCTTAGTGACCATACTATTTTTCAATTTTCTTTCCGTTAAGGACCAGGGCTATTTTTAAATTTCTGCAGTGTTTGTGTTTAGTTGTAATTGTCCTCTTACTCATTTACTGTACCCACACATATTATATATTGTTTTCCTCACCATTAAAGGGACACTGAACCCAATTTTTTGCTTTTGTGATTCAGATAGAGCATGACATTTTAAGCAACTTTCTAATTTACTCCTATTATCAAATTTTCTTCATTCTCTTGGTATCTTTATTTGAAATGCAAGAATGTAAGTTTACAATCAGGCCCATTTTTGGTGAACAACCTGGGTTGTTCTTGCTGATTGGTGGATACTTTCATCCACCAATAAAAAAAGTGCTGTCCAGAGTTCTGAATAAAAAAAAAGCTTAGATGCCTTCTTTTTCAAATAAAGATAGCAAGAGAACAAAATACAAATTGATAATAGGAATAAATTAGAAAGTGGCTTAAAATTGCAAGCTCTATCTGAATCAAGAAAGAAAAAATTTGGGTTCAGTGTCCCTTTAAATGGACTTTTTAAAGATACCATTATTTTCATATCTTATAATTTACTATACATTTTTTTATAAAATATGATGAAAATATTGAAAAAAACTACACTTTTTCTAACTTTAACCCCCAAAATCTGTTACACATCTACAACCACCGAAAAACACCCATGCTAAATAGTTTTGAAATTTGTTACATTTTAACACTGATATCTGTCAAGAATCCCTGAATTTTCCTTGACATGTATATATTTTTTTTTAGTAGACAACCCAAAGTATTGATCTATGCCATTTTGGCTTATTTCATGCCACCATTTCACTGCCAAATAAAAAAAAATGTTTACTTTTTCAATAACTTTAGGTTTCTCACTGAAAATATTTATAAACAGCCTGTACAATTAGACACAAATGGTTGTAAATGCTTCTCTGGGATCCCCTTTGTTCAAAAATAGCAGACATACGTACTGTATATGGCTTTGGCATTGCTTTTTGGTATTTAGAAGGCCGCCAAATGCCGCTGCACAGCACACTTGTATTGTGCTCAGCAGTGAATGGGTTAATTAGGTAGTTTGTAGGGAGCTTGAAGGGTTAATTTTAGCTTTAGTGTATAGATCAGCCTCCCACCTGACACATCCCACCCCCTGATCCCTCTCAAACAGCTCTCTCCCCTCCCCTACCTCACTATTGTCGCCTCTGTCTTTAGTACTGGCAGAAAGTCTGCCAGTAAAAAAATAAAAAGTTTTTGTTTGTTTTTTTGTTTATTTTTTTTTTTTAAATTATATATATTCTGCAGGGTAGGATCCCCCCATACCACCCAACCTCCCTGAGCCCCCCAAATAACTCTCTAACCCTCCCCCTCTATTTGCCACCATTTTGGGTACTGGCAGCTGTCTGCCATTACCCACTGTGCAATAAACTTTGCCTTTTATTATAAATCCCACATTTTTTTGTAGTGTAGCTGCCCCCCCTCAATACCCTACCCCCCTCCCAGATCATTTTCCTAACATTATGACCCCCCTCCCTCTCCCACCTTCCTCTCCCACGACTTCTTGCTTTGTGATTGCATGCACAACTCAAATCCCCACGTGCTTCTGCGCACACCAGCAAGTGAATACCACAGACTGCCGGAAGTTCTCCAGCGATGGGCCGCTCACCCGCCTCCCTGCAATGGCTCTCACCCACCAACGATCTGCACCATCTCTGTCCAATGCAGAGAGGGCCACAGAATGTCTCTCTGTGCATCGGATGCTTAAAAAAAAGGGTATTGCACGAAAGAGACGCCATCTTGGATGACCTCATTTAATGGAACCGTCATTCTGAAGAAGCCGTCGACTAAAGAGGATGCTCCGCGTTGGATGTCTTGAAGATGTAGCCGCTCCCCGCCGTATGGATGAAGATCGAAGATGTCGTCTGGGTGAAGACGTCTGCGGGCTTGGATGAAGACTTCGGACGCTTGGATGAAGACTTCTATCGGCTTCTTGGAGGATGGATGTCAGATCTTCAAAACTGTAAGTGATTCTTCTGGGGTTAGTACTAGGATTATTTAAGGGTGTATTGGGTGGGTTTTATATTTAGGTTAGGGTTTGGGCTGCAATAGAGCTAAATGCCCTTTTAAGGGCAATGCCGATCCAAATGCCCTTTTCAGGGCAATGGGGAGCTTAGTTTTTTAGTTAGGCTTTTATTTGGGGGGTTGTTTGTGTGGGTGGTGGGTTTTACTGTTGGCGGGTATTTTTATTTTTTATTTACAGAGCTGATTTCTTTGGGGCAATGCCCCGCAAAAGGCCCTTTTAAGGGCTATTTGTAGTTTAGGCTAGGTTTATATTTTTATTTGGGGGGGGGGCTTTTTTATTTTGATAGGGCTATTAGATTAGGTGTAATTAGTTTAAAGAGTTTCTAATTTGTTTTTTATTTTCTGTAATTTAGTGTTTAGTTAATTGTATGCATGGAATTTATTTAATTGTAGGGTTAGGTTAGGTGTTAGTGTAAGACAGATAGTTTATTGTAGGTTAGGGGGTTTTTTTATTTGGGGGGGGGCTTTTTTATTTTCATAGGGCCCTTAGATTTGGTGTAATTAGTTTAAATCTTTGATAATTTCTATTTTATTTTTTGTAACTTAGTGTTTATTTTTTTTGTGTAACTTAGTGTTTGTTATTTTTTGTAACTTAGTTGTTAGTTTTTTGTAATTTTTTATTGTAGATTTTAATTATTTGAGTAAGTTTAGGTGTTTAAATATATAATATAGTTAATTTAATTTGTACTTTATTGTAATTGTAGTACAAAATTTAGGGTAGGTTAATTGTTAATTTAATATAGTTTATTGCAATTTTAGTATAATAGTTAGGGTAGAGTAAATTAATTAGTTTAAAATAGTTTAATGTAATTTTAATCTAATAGTTAGGGTAGGTTAATTAATAGTTTAATATAGTTTAATTTAATTCTAAAGGTAAGTTTAAATTTATTATAAGATAGGGATGAGTTAATATTTAATATAAAGTTAGCGGGTTGTTAGGTTTAGGGGTTAATAGTTTAATTTAGTTTATGGCGATGTGGGGGGCTGGTGGTTTAGGGGTTAATAGGTTTAGTAAGTGCTAGTGATGTGGGAGGCCAGGGGTTTAGTAGTTAATACATTTATTTAGTTGCGATGGGGCCCGGGAGCAGCGGGATAGGGGTTAATAACTTTATGTAGGTGGCGGCGGTATCGGGGCGGCAGATTAGGGGTTAATAAGTATAATGTAGGTGGCGGAGGTGTAGGGGGCGGCAGATTAGAGGTTAATATGTATAATTTAGGTGGTGTCGGGACGGCAGATTAGGGGTTAATAAGTATAATGTAGGTTGCGGCGGTGTCGTGGCTTCAGATTAGGGGTTAATAAGTGCAATGTAGGTGGCGGCGGTGTAGGGGGCGGCAGATTTGGGGTGTTTAGACTCAGGGTACATGTTAGTGTGTTAGGTGTAAACTTAAATTTTATTCTACCATAGGAATCAATGGGATAGCGGGCAGCAGCAAAAATGAACTTTTGCTGCTTTCAGACTCCCATTTATTCCTATGGCATCCGCTGCATCCAGGGCCAGAATACTGGCGAGCGTACCTGGTATATATTTGAAAACTTGCAAAAGTAGTCAGATAGTGCCGAATTTGCATTTGGAACATCTGTAGTGACGTAAGCATCAATCTGTGTCGGACTGAAACCGGCGGCTCGTATGTTACGTCACAAAATTCTACTTTTGCCAGTCTGTAGGCTTTGATAAATATGGAGAATCAGCTCGCCACATTACGCTGCGGAATTCCAGCGTATTTGCGGTTGACAGTTTGATAAATAGGCCCCAATGTGTGTAACCACCAATCACTAGCTAGCTCTTAGGTTTGAATTGCTGCTCCTGAGCCTAACTAGGTATGCATTTCCACAAAAGGATAATAATAGAACAATGTATATGTCATAATAGAGTTGTAAAGAAAAGTAAAGAGTTGTAAAGAGTTGTAAAGAAAAGTGCGATTCTCTTTGAAGATATATGTTTGTCGATTGCATCCTGGTCAATTTGAAATTTTGTGAGTGAGAGTGCACTTTTTAAGAAATTATATATACATATATATTGTGTATATGTCGTTTTAACCTTTGAATACTTATTAAAAGTTATATTTTATTGTGAACAGGGAGTGCCTTTTTTGCCTCTGGATTTATATATATATATATATATATATATATATATGTGTGTGTGTGCATACATGTGTATATTTATGTTTATATGTGTAAATGTGTATGCACAAACTTACATAAATACAGTATGTATACACATATGAACACATAAATACACACACACATATACATATATATATAGTTTTGAGCCCTTCCCAGTCAAATACCTTGTAACATGCAATATCATTTTTATTCATTTTTAATATGTTTTAATGTGTTTTGAATAAAAATACTTGAAATTTCTATATTCTTCACTTAGAGAAAAAAAATATTTTTTGTTTAAAATATATACTTCTAAATATGTTTGTTGATCTAGCGTAGTGTCGCATTAGGGGAATTCTATGGGGGGAAGACATAAGAGTGGTTGTGATAGCTGAAGTTCTGATGTTTGTGCGTTACCTTTTTACTTTCAACTTGTAATACGTGTGCTAATGCGGCCATGCTAATTTTTTACTTTGAACACAGGTATTGTTTGAAGGGAAAAAAATAAATAAATAGCGTCCTATATCAGCTATTACCAAATTGAAAAAGACCTACATATAAAATAAATGTTATAAAAGCATTAACAAACTATAACTTTTTAATCATTTGCAAAACCTACTTGAAAACTCTGGTAACTATGTTTATCTTATTAAATTGAATTGTAGCCAGGTAGGGTTAGCTGTAAATGCATGCTCTAGCAGAATCACTGACTTAAAAAATGCTATTGCACAATGCATCTTATATTGTTGCTGATTTCTGGTGCAAAATACAAGACAATGTCAAATGAAATTTAAAGTTGCACTCTTTGACAAGTAAGACATGGGGGCCTATTTATCTTGATGCGAGCGGACATGATCCGATATTGCGGATCATGTCCGCTGCACATCGATAAATGCCATACGCTCTCAGCATTTATCATTGCACCAGCAGTTCTTGGTCTGCATTACATGTAAAGCAATACTTTAGAATTTTTTTAAACAGATAGGGAGTTAAAGGTACAGTCTAGTCCAAAATAAACTTTCATGATTCAGATAGGGCATGCAATTTTTTTTTTTTTATATATTCTTTTTTATTAACCAACAGAGGGTGACATTATGCAGTAATACAAATTCAGTTCATGGCAATATTTAAGGAGATGAAAAACAAAAAACACTTGTCCTCATCTTGAAGTTCAAATAATTTCAGCAGAAGAAAACAGAAGCAAGCTATGTAAAATAATATTTAACCCACAGTTTCTCCTACCTGTAAAAAAACAAGTATTATCTTCTTTCAAGTCTAAAACTGAAAACAAAATCTTATTCCCTTAAGTCGCCCTGGGTTGGGATTTTCTATTTTTGATCGAAAAAAAGTAAAAATAAAAATAAAATAATCAACCAAAATCTTAAAAAAGAAGAAGAGAAAAAAAAAAAAAAAAATGGATCCCCTTCCCTGCTGCTCCCTCTACCAAATACCTAACAGGATCATTTCTGAATTTTGGAAAGTAAAGATTATATAATCTCTATCATTTTCGGGTAGTGATTTAATATATATATATTGCCCATTTATTAAAGAATTTCCTAATGTCCTCTTCATTGTTAATGTCTGTGTCTTTTTGTTCTAATAAGCATTGTTTCTTGAGGCAGTTTTGAATTTCCTGCACACTTGGTACCGAGCGCATTTTCCATTTTTTGCATATTAAATATCTAGTGGCTAAAATAGAGATAGATATCAATTTATCATTAGGATGATGTTTAATTAAATTGTCAATACATAGTATGATCTGAAATAAAGTAAAAGATATAGGTGGAATCTTCAATACCTTATTCAGCCAATATTCAAGTTTGTGCCAGGTATTTCTCACTTTTGGGCAAGACCAGAACATATGCACTATAATAGCAGCTGGGAGAGAACATTTCGGGCATTTGTTAAAACCCAGGTTGTGCACCTTAAAGCCCATCTCCGGAGTGAAGTATGCCCTGTGGAGCAGTTTAATATGTGCTTCGCGCCATGTAGCAGACAAAGTTATTTTAGCCACTTTTCCTATAGAATGTTGCAGGATTTTTGAGTCGACCCTATTCTGTGGTAGAAATAGAGTAGATGTTTCAGCAATCCTTGACAGGTTACAGTTGCCCCTACTGCCAACCAATAATTGATAGGCCACAGAGATAGACATGTAATCAGCCTTCATAAGTGTAAGCCAGTTTTCCACCTTGCAATTTTAAGCAACTTTCCAATTTACTTGTATCACCAATTTTGCTTTGTTCTTTTAGTATTCTTTGTTTAAGCTAAACCTAGGTAGACTTATATTCTAATTTCTTAGACCTTGAAGGTCGCCTCCTATCTGAATGCATTTTGACATTTTTTACCACTAGAGGGCATAAGTTCACATTGTGCTCATGCACGTGGCGTTACCTAGGAGCCAGCACTGATTGGCTAAAATGCAAGTCTGTCAAAAGAACTGAAATAAGGGGGCAGTTTGCAGAGGCTTAGACACAAGGTAATCACAGAGATAAAAAGTATATTAATATAATTGTGCTGGTTATGCAAAACTGGGGAATAGGTAATAAAGGGATTATCTATCTTTTTAAACAATAAAAATGATGGTGTAGACTGTCCCTTTAATTAGCTCCCTGCATATTTGGGTATGCCTATATTTTCTTCTCCAGTCCTTTACCATGTTGACATAACCATTATTACACTGTTTCTGGGTTTGGTCAAACATTTATAGTTTGTATCAAGTTAAAACTAGAATAGGCAATAAATTCCCCTTTGTCCCTAGAATCTTTGGCTGCCAGAGGTAACCATCTGTCATACTTATTTGTCAATGTTGCTGAGGGTGATCCAATACACAGGAGTAAATGCCTTCCAAACGAAAACAGAACTGCAAACCATAAAAATCACTCTCCCAAATAAGTCATTGAGGAAAAGCAAGACATCGCACCTGCATTTTTCATGCCCACTGAGCTTTCTGTAGACTCACAAGTTTAAAATATGACTGTGATTATCCCTTTCATTTTTAAGGAAAACTGGATATCAACAATTCCCTTTTAGCAGAAGAGGAATAAAATAAATTGCAGGTCTCTTATCTCTTATAAAAACTGCATGCATTTGCATATACTTCATTTTAGGAGATGTGAGATGCATTAGTATAAATGGAAATTGTTTGCAGTAAAGCCCTCAATTTTTTTCCTCTAGAACATTTTTCATGACTATAAGTGAAATACAAGATGTCAGACGTGCGTCTGAGGGATGGAAGGGACATATTACTATTCTTGCATTTTTAAGCACAGATTCACCAAGAAATAAGGCAAAGTGCGGTCTTTATTATACAATAATGCAAATACAGTATGATTGTGTGAAAAGGGAAACAATCATTCCTGGAAACACGTCACAAGAGCACCCTATTTGAGCGGCAAAATGCTTCATATATTATGTGTGCTGTCTCTTCAACACCTTTGATAGCAACCCCAATTAGCCCTATTCAATATTAAAGGGACATGACACTCAAATATTTTAGCACTTGAAAGTGATGAAACATAGCTGTAAAAAGCTGACTAAAAAATATCACCTAAACATTTGCGTGTGCTGGTATTATAAAGTCGAGCGCAAATTTTACGTTCCCTTTATAATCTGGCCTAAAATGTCTATATATCTCTACATATGTATTTATGTTAGACTTCGAAAAATTTGTTTCGGTTCGGATCGATTCGGATCGATTCGAATTTCGGTTCGGATCGATTCGAATTCGGAAAAAATCGAATTAATTTGTTTCGGATTCATTCGGATTCTTTCGGATTCGATAAAAATTTGGCTGGATACGGTTCGATTCGGTTCGGTTCGATTTGGAAATTCGGAATTTCGGTAAGTGTTAGGTGGGATGTGCTGTGTATAACACTAGTATTATGTACTGTATATTAGGTTTAACCCATAGCAGAGTGATAAAACCTAATATACTGTACAAAACTAGTGTAATACACGGCCATTCGAATCTACCGAATAAATTCGAATTGATTCAGATTTATTCGGTAGATTCGGCACTACCGCAATTTGGAAATTCGAATCGATCCGAATCTCCAAATTCGACAAATTCGGCCGAATTTCGATTCGGACCGAATCGAATCGCACATGTCTAATTTATGTGTTTATATGTGTATATATGTCTGTAAATACATAAATAAACATATAAATACATATGTACACACACACACAAGTCACACACATAATATATATATATTATATATTTAGACATGTATATCTATGTATCTCTATGTTTAATCCATTTTTTCCTAACACTTGAGTCCTTATAGACCATGAGACCTTATAACTTTTTAATGCATTTAAAAAAAATATTTTTTATCAGACAGTGTTATTATGAGTGTAACTGTACTGTTAAAGGGACAGTCTAGTCAACAATAAACGTTCATGATTCAGATAGGGCATGTAATTTTAAACAACTTTTCAGTTTACATTTATCATCAATTTTGTTTTCTTGGTATTCTTTTTTGAAAGCTAAACCTGGGAGGCTCATATGCTAATTTCTTACGCCCTGAAGGACGCCTTTTATCTGAATGCATTTTGACAGTTTTTCACAATTAGAGGGTATTAGTTCAAGGTTGCCATATAGATAACATTGTACTCATGCTCATTGGGTTAAGTAAGAGTCAGCACTGATTTTCTAAAATGCAAGTCTGTCAAAAGAACTGAAATAAGAGGGCAGTCTGCAGAGGCTTAGATACAAGGTAATCACAGAGGTAAAAAGTATATTAATATAACTGTGTTGTTTATGCAAAACTAGAGAATGGGTAATAAAGGGATTATCTATCTTTTTAAACAAAAAAAAAATCAGGTGTAAACTGTCCCTTTAAATGTATTTTTCTGTTTTGTGCAACTTTTTATTCGAGCGTAACAGTTAACCAGAGCTCTGAGGTCATGCTCAAACGTTTGCATTTACTTTCAACTTTTAATACGAGTGGAATTTAACTTGAGCGCAAACGGCTTCAAAAACCAGACATCACTTGTCTGCAAATTATAGGGCTCCACTCGTTAAACTAGCCCTAAATCAGAAAAACAGCTTCTCTCTATAATTCCCATAGCTTCTGTCCCATCTTGGCTATAATAAAGTATATATTATAGCCCTCTTTTGCTCTTTCACAAGCAGGATTTTGACATACTGTGTCTTCTTATATCAAGCATTTAAATGGCATGGCTTGTTACAATATGCCTTTGCTTTTCTCATGCATTTTCTTCCCTTGGAGCTGTAACACATGACTTAATAATTGAATCAATAAATCAATCAATAAATGAATGTATCCCAGTTCTGATCTATAACAACCAACCTAACGGTGAGTGAGTAACTATAAAAGGTAGATATTACATACAAAATATTGACACCCAAAGGGACAAAGACTCAGCTGATTGCGTAGTTGGCAGCGATAGCTACAGGCATTGTAATAATTAGATGACAAGATGAGAAAATCACCGGCAGCACTGGACTAAAATGCTGTTTCAACAGAAAATGCCAGTGCTGATCGCCGGGGGCCCGCTTACTGTATAACTGGCCTATAATTTTTCTCCCTTATCTTCTTTGATTAGTGCACTTGGAAATGAGAGCAAAACTTAAAAAGCCAGTATTAAAATACCTGTGTCTGCAGATTCCGACTTGGCTCAGATGATGAAAGATAAACACAATGAAATATAAGTTTCTGAAAAAAGGAGCACATCTGTAAGAGACACCATACCTTCGCAAGTCTCCCTTTCAGATCACAACTTTTTAATAGGATTTCTTTCTCTCTCAGAGAGGCAAGCAACACAAAGAGAAATGCCCTGATTTGACAATAAATGCATTGTCCCTTTAGCTGCAGTGTCCTTTGTGCCTCATTTGATTTTACCTTTTGACGTCTCTGCCTGACAGTCTTGAACTTTTTTTTGAGCTTTGTAGGAGAAACAGCATGTTCGTGTCTCCTTATATACATCAGTTCACTGAGGGTTATTTACCAAGTTATCTGCCGCAGAAC